>NC_056751.1:120219356-120361856 GCF_019279795.1 Protopterus annectens | reverse complement strand
CCCTTGATCCTCTTGGTGAGTTACTTTTGGGGTCTTTCCAGTTGCTGCAGATGTCGGGTAAGGTACATCCCAAATGGGGCATTGTATTCAATTATGGGCCTGATAAATGATGAGTAGAGGGGCACAATGACCTCTCTTGATCTAGATGTGAATCCTTTCATGATAAGGTGGGCTATATAGAAGGTCTTTCTAACCACTTTGATAACATGATTGTCAAAGGAGAGATTGTTATCTACTTGGGTCCCCAAGTCCCTAATTACTTCTTCCGTACTTAATGGATTACCATCTATGTGGTAATTTGTGGGCAATTTGTTTTTCCCAAAGGGGATGACTATGCACTTTTTGGCATTTAGCTTTAGGCCATGGCTCTGGCACCAGTTATCCGTCTCTGTGAGACCCTTTTGGAGAATGCTTGTGTCAGCCAGAGAGTCGATTACAGCACCCAGTTTGCAGTCATCTGCAAACTTGGCCAGCCATAGTCCACCCATGTTAGCCTGTACCTCTGAGAAATATATACCGAACAAGAGAGGTCCCAGGACTGAGCCTTGTGGGACGCCACTTGTAACTGGTTTAGAGTCTGACATGGCACCTTCTATTCTGACCATGTGGGTTCTATCCCTGAGCCGGTTTGCAACCCATCTTGTGACATAGGGGTTGATATTTAAGCTGGTGAGCTTATTTATGATGCTCGAGTGGGGTATTGTGTCGAAGGCTTTTGCGAGGTCCAGGTAGGCTGTGTGGACTACCTTCCCCTCATCTATGGCTTTGGTAACTGTTTCAAAGAAGTTGACCAGGTTCAAGAGGCAAGATCTGCCCTTAACAAAGCCGAATTGGGTAGGATTCAGTGTCTGGAGGTTCCCAATGTCTTTGTTTATTATTTCCATGATGATACGCTCCATAGCTTTGCAGACCAGGCTAGTCAGGCTTATAGGGCGATAGTTTCCGGGGTCTGTTGTGGCACCACCTTTGTGGAGTGGGAACACTGTTGCTGTATGCCATTCCTTGGGTACATATCCTGTAGTAAGGCTGAGATTGAACAGTGACTTTATATGAGGGTTTAGTTCTTCTTGGAGCTCATGTAAGATGCAGCCTGGGACACCATCTGGTCCCATTGATGCTGTGTTTTTTGCTTTGGAGAGGGCAGCTCTCACCTGTGCATCTGTGATCTCAGGAAGGCTACACTCTGTTGGGATAGACATTTGGTCTTTTGAGGGGGACGGGTGAGAGAAGTTTGCACTGAACCTTTCTGCCAGGATGTTGGCAATGTCTGTGGGTTCAGTGTATTTTTTGTCATTTTACACTAACTCAGAGCATATCTGAGAGTTGCCTCCCAGGTTTCTGACATAACTAAAGAAGGCCTTGTGATTATCTTTAGTGTCTTGTACAATTTTTCTTTGGAAGCTGGCCTTAGGTGATTTTATGAGGGATCGTAGTTTCTTGCTAGTACTGATCAGAGATGCCTTCCCTTTTTGGGATTTTGCTCTATCATGTAGTAGCTTTCTCCTTCTGTTGTATAGCTTATTTATGGCTGGAGTCCACCAGACAGGTCTTCTGCCTTTGGAGGAGTGAGTCTTGGTTTTATTTGGGATAGCATGCTCCATGCATTCCTGTAGGTGTCCATAGAATGCTTTTGTAAAGGAGTCTGCACTTTGTGCCGTATTTTCCACTGGCCGGGGGCTTTGAAGGATTCCATCTCGGTTTTGAGAAGTGTGAAGTTTGCTTTTTGAGAAGTTCTTCACCGTGGTTTCCTTGGATAGGGGTGGGGACAGAATATGGATGTCCAGTGAGATTAGTTTATGGTCTGATCTTACCAATGAAGGGTATACCTCTGGTGTGGAACATAGAGACCCCATGTTGGTGATGACCAGATCCAATATGTTTTCCCCTCTTGTCGGAGTGGTGACCAGTTGTTCCATAGCATTTGAGTTTATAAATTCTAGGAACTGTTGGGTGAGGGTGTTTGGGCTTGAGTAGTTTTCCCAATCAATGTTTGAGTAGTTGAAGTCACCCAATATAATGGTGTTTGGAGAGACCTTCATATTCTCCAGTGTTCTCAGGAAAGTTGAGTGAGGTTCCTGTGTTTGGGAGGGTGGTCTGTAGCAGGCTACAAACTGAAAGGCAGTTTTGCCCACTGTTAGTTACACATGGATGGTCTGCGATGCTTTGTGCAGTGCCACTAACCTGGAGGTGTGGGTATCCTTGATAAATATGGATACTCCTCCTCCTTTTGTGGTTCGGTCCGAGTTTTCGGGCCGGAAAGCATGGTATGAAGTATAACCTGTTAGTGCTGGGGTGCTCTCAGGAGCCTTGAACCAGGTTTCTGTTACTGCACAGATATCGATATTCTCCATACTGAGGAGAGTCTCAAGTGTGTGCATCTTGAGGTTTAGACTTCTGGCGTTGAGCAGCATTACCCTTAGTTTTTTCTTTGTGTTGTCTATGGGTTTGTCTTTTGAGCCTTGCCTAAAAAAGGCACTATGGGGGAGGCAAGAGCCTTTGCCAGTACTCAAAAACCCAGGGGTGACAGGTGCAAGCAGTCCCTAGCAAAGCAACGTGGTTTGTCGAGCATGTCATCCCAGGCTGACAGACACTGGATCCCCTTTGAATGACACCAGTACTTTAGCCAATTGTTAAAATTGATCATTTTGTCTTTATACTGTGGCATCATTCTTGGTGAGGGTAAGATGCTACTCAAGGTCAGGGTCATACCGGCCTGGGCTACATAATCAGAGAGCTCCTCTATGTCTTTTTTCATGTAGTCCAGGGAGGTACGTCTCAGGTCATTCACACCAGCATGGACAATGACAGAGTCATATTTGTACTTGCTTTGGAGTGACCTGAGTGCTTGTGTTATGTGGCTGATCCTGGCACCCGACAGGCAGCTTACAGTGACCTTCTCCTTGTTCAGCCTGGTGTGTGGGACGTCAGTGTGTCTGACAATAGAGTCACCTATTACAAGTGTATTAGGTGTGTTGTTTAGCCTTAAGGGCTGTGACTGTGTGGCACACTGACTTTGTGAGCTATGTGCTATGTGGGTATTGTTGTGGGGTAGGGGTTGCTTAGATGTCTGCTTTGGAGATCTCTGCTGCTTAGGCAGATTTTTATTTAGAGCCTCCGAGTATGTTTTTGTGTGTTTATTTGTTTGGTTTGTTGATGCGATAGGTCTATGTGAGACTGGATTTGTGGTGTGTGTGGTTACCTTCTCCTCCTGACAGGCTGTGCCAGTACTGGATTGAGAGAGCTTAGCCTCCAGTTTGGCTATATAGTTGCATCTCTCACATATATATATATATATATATATATATATATATATATATATATGTGTGCGTATATGTATATGTAAAATACAAGAAAAACCCAGCCAAGCTACAGTTTTCCCTGTGTGACACTTTAAACCTCCTATAATGGAGGCCCAAGGGATATATGCAGATGACTACTGACATCTAGTGTTGCAGCTACATGGCTTTTGAAGGTCTATGACTTTTTTTTTTTTTAACTTTTTATGTCAGGCTAACAAAACTAAATCCTAGCTGTGGACTTGGATGTTTTTGCCTTTTTTTATCCTCATCAGCATATAGCTTGGTTATACTTCAGAAACACATGGTATTTAAATCCATCTAATGACTAAAAATATGAAGGTGTTTGTGTAATATCCCAACTAACATCCAAACCAAAGAGTAAGAAAGTCACACAGACAAACCATTTAGTAAAAACTGCAAGAAAACCACAGCCAAGCAAGAGTTTTCACTGTGTGATACTTTAAACGTCTGTAATAGGGGCCCATAGGATATATGCAAATGGACTATTTAAGAGGTCAAGTGTTTCAGCTACATGGCTTCCAGATGTCCATGACTTTTTTCAATTTTAAGTCTTTATGGTTACATTCAAGCCAATAACTCATATCTCACTAGCCTTGGACTTGCATATTTCAGCTTTTTTATTAACCGCATCAGCACAGCATAAGTGGAGAGTTTGGCTATTCTTCACAAACACAGGGTCTTTAAACCCAGCTGATGCCCATAAATATTAAGGTGCCTGCAAAGTATCCCAACTAACCTTAAAATAAAAGGGTAAAAAGCTCACCCAGAAAAAACATTCAGTAAAACTGAATTTTCAATTGACTGGGATTTTTTTATGCGTTTTTTACTGAATGGTTTGCCATTTAATCTTAGCTGGCATTCTGTAGTAGCAATACACTTTAATAGACCACTGTACCATATCAAAGTAGGAACTCCTACCACAGAGGTCACCTCATACCACTGTATCACATCAAAGTAGGCAGTTCCACCACAGAGATCACCTCATACCACTGTACCACATCAAAGCAGGCAGTCCCACCAGAGAGGTCACCTCATACCACTGTACCACATCAAAGTAAGCAGTCCCACCACAGAGGTCACCTCATACCACTGTACCACATCAAAGTATGCAGTCCCACCACAGAGGTCACCTTATACCACTGTACCACATCAAAGTAGGCAATCCCACCATAGAGATCACCTCATACCACTGTACCACATCCAAGTAGACAGTCCCACCAGAGAGGTCACCTCATACCACTGTACCACATCAAAGTAGGCAGTCCCACCACAGAGGTCACCTCATACCAAACACCCCACGTACCACAACTCATAGACTTCCACTGGCTACTGGGGGAGCTATTTGAAGGTCTGGTTTATGGTAAGTTAAAAAATCCATTCACAGCAAGCTGCCCTGTCCTAGTTTAATTCGAAGCCAGACTAAATCATTTATAGCAGAAAGTTTCCTACCACTCAAAGCTGAAATGTAACAGCCTAAACCACTCACTGTGTCTACATTTTCACTCTAAACCACAATCCCACTAATTATGCTACCACCAAACCTCTAGTACACAATTGGTCCATTCCATGTTAGTCAGCCATTCATACATAAAGGGAGATCAGCTGCTGGTCAAATACCAGTCTGGGTTGGCAAGAGAACCACTTATGCACACCAATTACAGAAATCATAGGCTAGCAACTTCCAAAAGCAGTGCCCTGCATATAAATGATAGGTTATTATAATAGCCATGAAATTCAGGAGACTGTTAAGGTGCCTATCCACATTTTTTTTTCTAGAGCCTGAGAGCATTGTTTAAATTACTTGTTCAGAATCACACATTATGCAAATGGAAACAGAGGGACTCAAATCCTGGACTCTAGGAAGCAGCTTGATAACAAATGATAGTCTCAAAGTTATAAATAAGGTAGACTGAATAAACTGGGTATCCCAAGCATAAGCTGTTAATGGGCATAACTGGCAAGTGCTAAAGGAATACCAGCATTCACTAATGAAGTGACAAGGGGATTGTAGCTTCATAAATGAATGCAGATACTGCAGTCACTGTAGCAATTAGAAGCTCAGTGTGTGATAACAACTTGTAGCAAGGTGCTTGTCCAAGCTGAAGTAAGCAGCTTGCTAGTGTTATAGTTTTTATTTTATTCTTACTTTTGGGAAGACCTTTTTTGAGACCTCTAAGTTTGGATTGAGGAGTGCCAGCCTGCAGAACTGCCCAGTGTGCCAGACAACTTTGCTACAGCTCTATGTACTCTTAAATGTCTGTGCAAACTGGCAGAATAAAACATGCAGACATAGGAAGAACACAAATTCTGTACAGACACAGGGCCCAGATCTCAGCATCAGACTCCAGATACTCGTCAGTGTGGTACAGATTTTAACCAATTAGCCACTAATGTTGCCCATTGATTTAAACAATGACAACCTTTTTACCCACGTCAATACCTGCCATGAGAGCTATGACACAGCAAAACAAGTACATACCCATATGTAGCCCTTTCTAATAAATCTGCCAGTGCAAGTGTCATTGAATTTGTGTTTGGTGTGAAGCTGTATTAAGAACCAAGCTCTGTAAAACATTGGCAGCATAATATAAAAACCTATGCCCATCTTCAGAAAGGGGGTATGGCAGTAATTGTTACAGTATTTGTTACAGGGCCTCGTTAAAGGTGGTGTGAGCAGAGCCCCCCCCACAAAAAAAGGCAAGGTCAGCTGGAGGCTACCTAGTAAGCCTAGCCATTCTCAATGTGAACTACACAACATGACCAATACAGACTAAACCATGCATTGATCCTTATACCAATAAAAGACACACAGAATAGTCAGAACTTTCTAATTCATTCCCTTCTAAAAACTGTAAATCAATGAAAAATTTGAGAAAAATAACTACAAAGCAGTAGCTTACAGTGTCTAAAATAAATGACTGTTTCACTACAAGCCCAATATATCAGAGAAGCTTCACATCTCCTCAAGTACATGACAGGCATATTACATAGCAATGCTTCATACAGAGTGCAGTTAACAGAACACTGTTTCAACAAGCTAAAACACCCATTACAGTACAGCATAAAAACTAATTGCTAGAAAATCATTTTTATGCATTTAACACCAGCTATAGTACTACTGCTGCATAAAAACTGAATTTTTAGAAACCATTCCCCATTTTTGCATTAATTTCAATCTTCCTACATCTTCAGTTAATCACTGCCTATTCTTTATCACTTTATTAAAGTGAACCACTGAAACTGAAGACTAACTGTCACAGGGACAGCCAAACATAGATCTCAGCCTCTTAGGCCCAGAAAGAGGGAGAAAGTCACCAAATCAAGGGCACATTTTAAATACTGATGCTTACAACTTAAAAACTTACACACTAGCTATATTCAAAAATGTATGTTCTGCGGTTAAAAAGTGACCATAATGACTACGACTATTTATTTATTATAATTTGTCATTTTTTTTTCAAATTGCCACTGACTGTGTTCAGAGCATAATGTTGAAGTCAAATCACTTTTCTTCCCAATCTCAAAAAGTCTATGCAGCTCAGATATTTTATTGTAATGCAGCTTCTAAAATTCTTACTGTGCTGCTTATCTTATCTCGCTCACTTTGTTTCAGTTTTACAGAATACTTCAAATCAATAGGGTCATATATTCTTATTAGGCTATTGATCTATGAGGATCTTAAGAAGCCTAGCCTTACATTCCCACGGTAATGTTTAGCTCTCATATGTTGCATATAAATAACTCGGACGTTTGCAGAAGAAGAAAATGTTGAGACATTTACTTTTTGCCCTATGGGTGAAAGTCGTGTGCTAAATGCAGGGGAGAATTTGCAGCTTCCCAGCCATTCATCCAAAGTACATTTGAATAGAGTAAGAAAAGTACTTTACTTTACCTGGAGTAGGAGGCGGCTCCATGGAAGAGGTATTCACTGTGATACATACCTATTCCTTCAACACGTTCTATTTATTTTGCAAAACAGACTGAGATCCCTGAGCAGATGTTCACACAGCATTGGACTTGAGAATGTGTAATATGTCTGACAATATACTGTCTGCTGAGGATCTACAGGTTCCCTCGTTGTATTCAGTGATTGGCCTAATGTGAGCTGAGCACAGTGCAATGATTATGCCCTTAGCCTGGACATCAGATCTTTAGATATAAGCTTACCATTTCTTTATAAATTCTCTCTACATCTATAGCCTGTATCTTATCTCAACAATTTTTGCAATGACAGTACAGTTACCGGGGCAGATTTCCAATGTCCCAGCCATAGCTTTTAGCCTGTTATCTCAAAACAATTGGACAAAGGCAAAAGAAATAAGAACTGCAAAGCCCAAAAGTCAAAGGCAGAGTTTAAATTTACTTTTTTATTTATTTAACATTTGTTTACTGGGAAAGTCTGACTTGGAATGAGCCAATTTTCAGCAGAGGCCTGGGGAGAAACACTCCAGATGCATGTCTTTGTAATGTGAGAGGAAACCAGAGCACCCGGAAGAAACCCACACAAACGCAGGGACGACATGCAGACTCCACATAGAAAGCATCCCAGCTGAGAATCGACCTGAGAACCTCTTGCTGTGAGTTGACAATGCAAATATATTGCCATTATATACACAGAACCTTGCCAATAATACCATCCATTTTCTGAAGGCCAAGAAGTCTGAACCTCATGTCTGCCACTATTTATTAATCACAACCCTCAAAAGATTTTCCAGAAAACCACATATTTTATGAGGAACAGACCAAAATAAGAGATGAACTCAGGGAAAGTCTGCAAATATATCCAGTATACCTCTGTCAAGTGGAGACCATACTTTTATGTGCAGAATGGACTCACTCATTTTCTTTATCCCTATGATTCATAAAACACATGCAGAATCTCTCTCATTAACCAGAGCATAGCTTCCACATAATAAATAGACTTAGACAGTGTAAACCAGCTTAGAGAAAAGTTAGCCAGAAACACACACAAATTGACCGTACATCAGAGTTTCTAATGTCAAATAAAAGTGTAACCATAAAACCTCACAAATGAGCATATATTTTGCATGCTATTTATTTAAATAGTCACCAGAAACCTTTACAAATATAAGAATGAGATTGTACATAGTCTCTTTCATTAGAAAAAGAGTAACAACAAATGGTAAAACATAGTTATTTAATACAAAGATAGAAGGAATAGTTATTATTTAACACACAGAATGTATGCAGCAATTACCTTGCTATAATTTACTCACTTTACTATACTTCAACCCCATGTAAAAATGGGTAAAAAGGGGACTGATGATTAATTATTACTTTGGGCTGGAGCTAAAGAAAACTTAGTAAGTCTCAAAATAATTATATAATGTAAAGATAAACTGAAAGCACAGTTCTTAATCACTTACCTCCAGAATCTGGGACAAATCTTGAAATAATCTGGGATAATAAGAGATACTTTTCAAAATAATATTAGCACTATTAATGTGAGTAATTGACAGAATAAAAGAATGTGAATTAACATACATTTTCAAAAGTAAAATAAACCTATAACTCTAATTAGTTCATGTAATCAACCAACTTTTCTACCAAACGCAACAATTTCAGGAGAGATTATGAGGGACGCAACAAGTTTTTGAGCCAAACTCAGGGACGGTTATGAGGTATGATGGCGAAATTAAATTTGGTCCAGCCCTCTGTGAGACATGCAGCCATGTTTATAATCTACTTACCTTTATGAAACTGAAGAAAAATTTGCAGTTGAAGAAAGCACTGGTGTGCCAAAATGCGTGGCCTAGATTCAGTTCTGCACAGAAAAAAAATGGGATCCAAAATCACTAAAACAAGCAGCCAGCTAGCAGGCCCCAACAGTCAGTCAGACTAATAGATAAGGAAAAATGGCAACTTGCAGATAAAAAAATGTAAACCCTCCATGATGCTGACATAGTGGACAGGTATTGTGTGGACAGGGACACCATGTAGGAAATCTTGGGCATGTGTCAGCATCAACTGCATCTCCGAGGGACTCATGGTGTACCCATCCTAGTGGATACTAAGGTGTGTGTGGCTTTATATATATTAGCTACAGGGACATTTCAGTGACCTACTGGGAACACAGTTGGCATATCTTAGGCATCTGCTTTGAGAATACTCCACCAGTTTCTTGATGCCATGCTTCAGCAAGTGGTGGAGCATATGGGATTACCACATACCCCAGAGGAGAGGGCAAACACCACACCAGACTTCTATGCTACTACCAACTTCTCTGAGGTAATGGCAGCCATAGACTGTACCCACATTGAAATAAACCCCCACCTGGTGAACACGGAAGGAGGTCTGGTCTGTGAACCATAAAGGGTATCACTCCATCAACTGTCAGGTGGTCTGTAATACACAGGGTATCATCCACAATATTTGTGCAGGGCACCCTGACAGTTTCTACAGCTCCCACATATGGCACACATGTGACCTCTTTCAATGGTTTCTGAGGGGTAACTTCTCACAGGGGCATCCTGTGAGTGATATCTGATGTTCTCTGCAGCCCTGACAAATGACTCCCATCAGAAATCTTTATAATCAAATTGATAACAGACCACCTGCTATGTTTTTTAGGGTCTGACACTAAAATATTTGTCTTGTTTCTTCTTGGTTTCTTCCTGTCTGTCTGTCCCAAATCATCTTCATCAGATTGTCTTCTGCTTTTCTGTACATGTTCCCAAACCATTGCACTTTTCTCTCTTTGACCTTTTTCTGCAATTGCAGCTACTTTGGCTTCTGCTGTTATGTTCTAATTTCTTCGACAGTCCAAAAGTGATCATCCTACCACCCACTGTCTTGGCAAATTTTAACTGTTAAAATAGTCAAGCTAATAAAAATTTAAACAAAATTTATCATGTTAAAATAAATGTGTAGATCCTATTATTAAAAGTTTTTTCTTCACTGTGTTACGAGTATGACAAAATAGTTAAGAATGCAATTTTATTATTTTTGTATGTCTCTAGCCACACCCTTTTGCCCCTATAAGAATGCAATTTTGTTATTTTTGTATGTCTCTACCCCCACCCTTTTGCCCCTATAAGAATGCAATTTTGTTATTTTTGTATGTCCCTACCCCCACCATTTTGCCCCTAAAAGAATGCAATTTTGTTATTTTTGTATGTCCCTACCCCCATCCTTTTGCCCCTATAAGAATGCAATTTTGTTATTTTTGTATGCCTCTAGCCCCACCCTTTTGTCCCTATAAGAATGCAATTTTATCATTTTTTGTAAGTCTCTACCCCCACCCTTTTGTCCCTATCCTTTTTCTTTTATAAATGTTTTATACATCTCCATTTCTGTTACTATTATATGCAGCAGCACAAGGACCCAGACTACCCACACCGGCATGGCCTGTAGTCCTCCCACAGGTGTCTGCAGCAGTGCCGTCATCACCATAAACAGAGACATCCAGCACATCTGGGTCCCAGCCTGTAGGACTTGCCTCCACACCTCTTGCCCTAGATGTACCACCTGAATTAGGTACCCTTGTACTGGAGGCTGGTACACTAGTATCCTCTGGTAGCAGCGCAAGTGGAGTTGACAATTGTCACCCATCAGGACCTGGCAGAGCTTGTGGCGAAGATATTGGATGGGTGGACTGATGCCAGCATTGGCCATGCAAAATCTATGGTCCAGCAACTCATTTAGACATGTCCCTGCCCACCAATGACTCCACTTTCTGAGGTGGGGCCCAGAGGTTACTCCTTCTAGAGAGAGAAGTAGTATCGTAGTGTGTCCCAACTGGCCGAGACTGCATCTTTAAACACCCAGTCCTGTAAAAAAAAACAATATTTTCTTCCCTTTTGTGTCTATAACCACCAGTGTATGTTATTTAGTCGTATCTTTGCCATTCTCTTCCCTCTAACTAATATATTCTTCACCATTGTGTTAGCCTACATCCTGCCAGTCATGTCTGTCTTCTTTTGCAACCTACCCTCCCTCTCTTATTCACCTCTTGCTACTCTGATGCCCTTCGACAAATTTCCCTTCTCAATAAAATAATAAAATAAAATAATACAAAAGGCACTTGTCCCCCCAAATAAATAAATAAATAAATAAATCCCATCTGTACCTGTCAACTTTGCAAACATTTAATGTACACATGATTGGCTACAGCTGTTCATAAAGCTTGTAGAATTCTGATACATGACTGAGGATTTTGGTCATTAAAACAACTGCGGTATTCATGATTACTAAGCTAAGAAGTTGAGAGTTATGTTCCTATTCCATCTCCACCCTGCTCGGTCCTTATTTGCTTACCTTGTGTTTGTCCCTCTTCTTGCTTCCCCTTTTCATCTCTGTCCTGTACTACCATTTCCAACCTTTCATCTAGTTACAAATAGATAAATACAACACACACATGCCCAAAAAGTTCTTGTATATTAAAATCCTTCTTCTGTGGTTATACACTGCATGAGAGCTGACATAGTGCAATGTATTTGGTCATGTATAACCACAGGGAAATGACAGCTCTGGTCCTATGAGAAAAATGAACATGAGCTTAGCATAGGTGCATGTCAACAAACAACAATGAAAATATGGTAAAGGTAATTCTTTGCCTGGAAGACCTCTATAGTTCAATGTATTCATGATGTGATTAGTCTATTCTCAGGGAATTATGCTGTTTTACAATTTAATGTTTTCATCATACAACTGTAAGCCATTCCCATGTGCTATTTTCATAGGTTCATAGTTTCATAGCTAATTCCTAGGCTGGCTGCCTAACCAGTTTCCCTCAGAGGTGAGAGTAAAACTCTGTACCTTGTATTTGTGAGGCAAACACCTTATCCATTACACCCCCAATCCATCACTTGAACGACCTAGTGATTACTGATCAGAATACTGTATGGGAACTTGGATGACATATAACTCACATGCAGAATCTACAGAAATATATGGTCTTTCTATCCCAGTGGAAACCAAGATGTGTGTAGTAGGGTCTATATCACAAAATCGACATTTGAAAATGTTGACTCACATTTGCTCAACATGAAAATGTCAAACTCCAACATACTCGAACGGCCAAAAAAACGATTTCTTTACAAAGGAAAGAAACCGATTGGCCAAAAACCAACACCACACAAAAACATATTTAAATGGGGGCCTTCATCCCCCACACCCCCCACCATGGGGGGCTGTTCCCCCCTAACTAAATATTCTAACTCCGAGACCACACTACGGTTGGGGAAAGGCAGGTGTAACAAAACGACCAACCGATTTCTTTCCCTCGGACCATTTGGGAAAGTTGGAGTTTGACATTTCCGTGCCCAACAAATGTGAGTCGACATTTTCAGATATCGATTTCATGACATAGACCCGTGTACTGCATACAAAATTATCTAGCTGGACCTCTTGGAAACCAACAGGTAACACATCAGATATTGCTCTGGTACCCACCTCTAGAAAACTGAACAAGATCCTTGATGTTATACCTGCACAAGTGGATGAGTATATCTGCTTTTCTAGCAAACCAGAGCAAAAACTACAGCTATCTATGGCTTCTATGACATTGCTCATCTTCCTGATGTACTTGGTGCCATAGACTTCCTACATATAGGAATAGGGGCCCCACATTGCCCACAGTCACAGAGATATGAGGGCAAAAAGACTGTTATTCTTTGAACCACCAAGTAATGTGTAATACACATGGGATCATACCCAATCTGTCCAACAGCATCCAGGCAGTTTACATCATTTACCTATATGGCATAGTACAGCTCAACTATGTTTGCTTCTTCCTGCAAGGTGATATTCCATATGGCCATCAAGTTAGTAAGTAGGCACTGTGACTAAATTAAATGTAAATTTGTATGTCTACATACATAGCGTGCCCAACTGTAGTAACCCCCTCACATATGATGTTACTGTATTGCAACTGATACTGGTACCCACCAGAACCCTGGTTAGTGATGCCTATGTAGAACCCAGACAGTATTACCAAATTCCAGAGCAACACATAATATATATTACTGAAATTGAGTTTAACCAAGCCTGTTTCTGCTGCCTCTATAAGTCTTGTGGGAACTGCAGTATGACCCAGCCATTGCCTGCAGGGTGTTTCTAGCATGTGCTTATCAGAACTCTCAACTGTTCCCAATTTTGCAGTCCAGTCCAGATTTTTTCTCATATTTTGTACTATCTCTTGCAAAATGTTTGATTTTCTGGAATTTCACTGAGGGTTAGTCAGTCAACAATTCCAGACATTACAGTTTCATAATTATTATTCAAAAACATACCTCTCAATTATTATTTTTTGCATCATAAAATTTGCAGTTTTCTGGAAAATCACTGAGGATTGAAATCCATAAATAATGGCAGACATTTGAGTTTCATACTTCATATCCTTCAGAAAATACACAGCAATGCAAAACCTGTTATTTTGCTTATTTATTATTTTATTTTATTTAACATTTGTTTACTGGGAAAGTTCAACTTGGAGCAAGCTACTTTTTTTGGGGAGGCCCGGAGAGAGACTCTCCATTTATTCTAGGAACTTTCTAAGTTTGTAAGAGCAATAATTAAAATTTGTTGCATTGAGGTATGTTAAGAAAGTAGATGTTGATGCAAAACCTGTTGATATGTTATTATGTTAAGTAAATTAAAGTAATATTTAAAAATTGTTCCTCAAACTGGGCTTTTGTCCCACATTATTTTTTGGACTTGTCCCTTGTTTTTGAACAAAGAAATTGAGAGCTATGAGTGCCAATATGAATTATATGATTGATCTTAAGGGAACAGTCAGGCCATCTCCATGGTACAGGTACAGTCAGACCATGAAACAACACATAACTGGCACAGACAGTACAGGAACATCATCTGTTTATGACACTGAAGCAGAACTAGAGCAAGCAGAAGCAACAACAGTGTAAATCCCTCCTAGACAGCAATGCATGTTATACATGTTAGAGCAAGTGAAGCTACAATGTCTAATCTGGAGCTATGGGGCCTGCTGAGTGCACAGTGACATTGTATTGACACACAGACAGACATCTGCCATGTTAATGTCATTCAATGCTGGTCAGTGCATGCTCGAGCTACACTGGACATCAGACGTCTCCACATATACTGTAGAGGTGGGAGGTCAGAGTGAGTCACAGTTGTCATCATGTGGTTAACATGTCACAGAACTTGGGGACAGGTTTTCAAAATGATGGGTACTAAGCATACAAGACAATTTCCTTCCCTGATGGCATTGGAGGCCACTGCTTGGTCATTTTACTGACTGTACTCTCTTAGATTGCTGCAGAAGGACTTAAGGCCTCCAATGTCAGGGATGGTGTGCAATTGCAGGACCATCACCAGGATGACATCTACTGGCTATATTCTGAGAGTGGAGGATGGGTGTTATAACTGCTCACTTCAAGATGTGGCAGACTGTTCAACACTTCCTGACCAGGTGAGGACTGTGCATACTGTGACTGGCCACCAACATGGCCATCCCAGTTATGTGGCCTACTCCCACCTTGGATGACACTAACAATCTGGGCAGTGGTGGAGGCACTGGTAATCCCTGGACAAAGTTAGAGGTGGAAGCAATGAGCAGCACCAGTATTTACAGTGTTCTGGGACTACATATCCTCATAGGGCTGTTATATGTAGTGAGCAACATTCTCACAAATGACACACAACATAACCCTTGCAAATGCCACACAATGTAGTCCTCACAAATGTCACACAATGTAGTCCTCACAAATACCACACAGTGTAGTTCTAATAAGTGTCACACAATGTAGTAAAAAGCTCTAGCTTAGACAGGATAGCAGCAGACTCTGCCCGGGTGGACAGGATAGCAGCAGACTCTGCCTGGGTGGATAGGATAGGAACAGACTCTACCTGACTGGACAGGATAGCAGCAGACTTTGCCTGGGTGGACAGAATAGCTGCAGATGCTGCCTAGGTGCACAAGATATTAGCAGACACTGCCTGGGTGGACAGGATAGTAGCAGTCACTGCCTGGGTGGACAGGATAGCTGCATTCTCTGCATGGGTGGACAGGATAGCAGCAGATGCTGCCTGAGTGGACAGGATAGCAGCAGATGCTGCCTGAGTGGACAGGATAGTAGCAAACTCTGCCTGGGTGGATTGGATAGCAGATACTGCCTGAGTGATAGCCTAACACATCTGCAGATTGATCCTGGGTGCCATTTCCATGTCAGGTGGCAACTGTGATACGTGATGGCACAGGGTACTCCTGTGAGGCTGCACTGTGGTGTGTATACTCACATCAAGGTTTACGGGAGCAGTACTAGCGCTTGTAGCAATCAGGAACCCCTACCTCACTGGGTATTGTTAATGGTCAGATTGTACAGTTGCAGTTTCATCTATGGGAAGACTGCTACCTTCACTTTGTACTAAGGATGGATGTCCTCCTAAGATGGAGGCAGAAAGTGCCACTGTATCATCAACCTGTAACTCTGGTGTTTGTGTCCTGTCATCACTGTCAGCTTTTGTGTGAGTGCCAACATGAGCCTATTGTCTTTGTTCCATCCTCTGCAGGTGTCACCACAGCAGTAACATGTCCTGTGAATACACATCAAAAATGCACCAAAGTCAGCATGAGCATTCTGATATAACTGTAACTGTGTGGTACTGACGCTGATGATATCTGTGGAAGAAATACCATACATTTCCAACCTGTGCTACAGCTGTGATCCTGTGTTATGCACACAAATGATGTCCATACAGGAAGTACCACAGACTTCCAACCTTTGCTACAGCTGTGATCCTGTGGTATGCACACCAATGATGTCCATACAGGAAGTACCATACAGTTCCAACCTGTGCTACAATCATGACCCAGTGGTAAGCACACCAATGATGTCATTACAGGAAATGCCATACAGTTCCGACCTGTGCTACAGTTGTGACCCTGTGGTATGCACATCAATGATCTTGATACAGGAAGTACCATACAGTTGCAACCTGTGCTACAATTGTGACCCTGTGGTATGCACAACAATTATGTCATTACAGGAAATACCATACAGTTCCAAACTGTGCTACAGCTGTGATCCTGTGGTATGCACACCAATGATGTCCATACAGGAAGTACCATACAGTTTCAACCTATGTCACAGCTGTGACCCTGTGGTATGCACACCAATGATGTCCATACAGGAAGCACCACACAGTTCCATCTCATGCCACAGCTGTGACCCTGTGATATGCACATCAGTGCTGTCCATACAGGAAGCACCATCCAGTTCCAGCCTATGCCACAGCTGTGACCCTGTGGTATGCACACCAATGATGTCCATACAGGAAGTACCATACAGTTCCAACCTATACTGCAGCTGTGATCCTGTGGTATGTACACCAATGATGTCCATACAACAGGTGCCATATGGTTCAAACCTATGCCACAGCTGTGACCCTGTGGTATGCACCAATGATGTCCATGCAGGAAGCACCAAACAGTTCCACCCTATGCCACAGCTGTGACCCTGTGGTATGCACACCAATGATGTCCATACAGGAAGTACCATACAGTTCCAACCTATGCTACAGCTGTAATCCTGTGGTATGCACTCCGATGATGTCCATGCATGAGGTGCCATATGGTTCCAATGTATGCCACAGCTGTGACCCTGTGTTATGTACATTAATGATGTTGATACAGGAAACATGATGTTGATACAGTTCAGACCTGTGCTACAGCAGTGATCCTGTGGTATGTACACCAATGATGTTCATACAGGAAGTACCATACAGTTCAAACCTGTGCTACAGTTGTTACCCTGTGATATGCATACCAATGATGTTCATGCAGGAAGTACCATACAGTTTTAACCTGTGCTACAGCTGTGACCCTGTGGTATACACACCAATGATTTTGATGCAGGAAATACCATACAGTTCCAGCTTGTGCTACAGATGTGACCCTGTGGTATGCACACCAATGGTGTTGATCCAGGAAGTACCATACATTTCTAACCTATGCTACAGCTGTGAGCCTGTGGTATGCACACCAATAATGCCCATACAGGAAGTGTCATACAGTTCCAACTTGTGGCGTGGCTGTGACTCTGTGGTATGCACACCAATGATGTCCATACAGGAAGTACCATACAGTTCCAACCTATGCTACAGCTGTGATCCTGTGGTATGCACACCAATGATGTCCATATAACAGGTGCCATATGGTTCCAACCTGTGCCACAGCTGTGACCCTGTGGTATCCACACCAATGATGTCCATGCAGGAAGCTCCAAACAGTTCCACCCTATGCTACAGCTGTGACCCTGTGGTATGCACACCGATGATGTCCATGCAAGAGGTGACATATGGTTCCAATGTATGCCACAGCTGTGACCCTGTGGAATGCACATTAATGATGTTGATACACGAAACATGATGTTGATACAGTTCAAACCTGTGCTACAGCTGTGTTCTTGTGGTATGTACACCAGTGATGTTTATGCAGGAAGTACCATACAGTTCTAACCTGTGCTACAGCTCTGACCCTGTGGTATACACACCAATGATTTTGATACAGGAAATACCATACAGTTCCAGCTTGTGCTACAGATGTGACCATGTGGTATGCACACCAATGGTGTTGATCCAGGAAGTATCATACATTTCTAACCTATGCTACAGCTGTGAGCCTGTGGTATGCACACCAGTAAGGTCCATACAGGAAGTACCATACAGTTCCAACCTATGCTACAGCTGTGATCCTGTGATATGCACACCAATGATGTCCATACAAGAGGTGCCCTATAGTTCCAACCTATGCCACAGCTGTAACCGTGTGGTATGCACAGCAATGATGTCCATACAGGAAGTACCACACAGTTCCAACTTATGCCACAGCTGTGACCCTCTGGTATGCACGCCAATGATATCCATACAGGAAGTACCATACTGTTCCAACCTATGTTACAGCTGTGAGCCTGTGGTATGCACATCAATGCTGTCCATACAGGAAGCACCATACAGTTCCAACCTATGCCACAGCTGTGACCCTGTGGTATGCACACCAATGATGTCCATACAGGAAGTACTATACAGTTCCAACCTATGCTACAGCTGTGATCCTGTGGTATGCACAGCAATGATGTCCATACAACAGGTGCCATATGGTTCCAACCTATGCCACAGCTGTGACCCTGTGGTATGCACACCAATGATGTCCATACAGGAAGCACCAAACAGTAGCACCCTCTGCCACAGCTGTGACCCTGTAGTATGCACATCAATGCTGTCCATACAGGAAGCACCATACAGTTCCAACCTATGCCACAGCTGTGACCCTGTGGTATGCACACCAATGATGTCCATACAGGAATTACCATACAGTTCCAACCTATGCTATAGCTGTGATCCTGTGGTATGCACACCAATGATGTCCATGCAAGAGGTGCCATATAGTTCCAATGTATGCTACATCTGTGTCCTTGTGGTATGGACATTAATGATGTCCATGTATGAAGGACCATACAGTTTCAATGTACTTGCACCACCACCATCCTGACTTGGCTGAATATCTGATGTTCTTATGGCAAAACATAAACAGTGCATGATATGACCAGTCTACTTGTTTGTCATATACCCCCCACATGCAGAATCTACAGCAATGCATGGTCTTTCTATCCCAGTGGAAGCCAAGATATGTGTATCATTTATCAAAGTGTCTAAGTGTTACTAAACTTGTACATCATCCACTCAGATGCATGGGGGTTCTATGCTAATGCTAGTGTCACTTTTCCAGGGATAATTTCAGTATGTTTGTCTATTCTCAGCAGGAACTTGCTGCTTCCTCATGCCTCCCCACCTGTGATCACTGATCTCACAGCTATAATGTAGCATGTCTTTATCTTACCATAGAGTAATATGTTTGTGACACACTTACAATATTGCTGCAGTGCATGAGTCTACCCCTTCCAGCAGCAGTGATATCATGGACAAGTGTCTGCCACAGCTAGCACCATAACTGATATGGTGGACAAATGTCTGCCACAGCTGGCACCATAACTGATGTCATGGACAAGTGTCTGCCACAGTTGGCACCATAAATGATATCATGGACAAGTGTCTGCCACAGCTGGCACAATAACTGATATCATGGACTTGTGTCTGCCACAGCTGGCACCCTAACTGATATCATGGACAAGTGTTTGCCACAGCTGGCACAATAAGTGTCTGCCATAGATGGCACCATAAGTGATATCAAGGGCAAGTGTCTGCCACAGCTGACACCATAACTGATAAAATGGACAAGTATCTGCCACAACTGGCACCATAACTGATATATATCATGGGCAAGTGTCTGCCACAGCTGGCACAATAACTGATATCATGGACACATGTCTGCCACAGCTGGCACCATAACTGATATCACAGACAGATGTCTGCCACAGATGGCAACATAACTGATAAACTGGACAGATGTCTGTCACAGTTGGCACCATAGCTGATATCCTGGACAAGTGTCTGCCACAGCTGGCACCATAACTGATATGGACAGGCATCTGCCACAGCTGGCACAATAACTGATATCATGGATAAGTGTCTGCCACAGCTGGCACCATAACAGATAAAAAGGACAAGTTGGCACCATAATTGATATCATAAACAAGTGTCTGCCACATCTGGCACCTTAAAGACTGGTTAGCACCCCCTCTCATGAACACGAGCTTTCCATGGGTCCTGAGTTCCTGTACCAGGACAGTTTCAGCAGGGCTAAAATTGTCCAGCCTCTGCCATCTTCCATTTCCCTCAAATTTGCACACACCTGTGAGCCAAAAGGTTTTGCTTATGGCTCATGAGTGCCTGCAGCAGGGCATATTTAGAAGGGCTGAAACTGTCTAGTCTCTGCTGTTCATTTTATCCAGCAGACAGCTACACAGATGTGCTCAGTAGCAAACTCACTGCAGATTACCAGGATGGTAGCATTTCAGGTTATGATAAAATTACTGCTTTGTTCCTGACATTTCAGTGCCCATGTGCTAAAGCTATAGCTGGGAATGGCAATGAAGTGGAGAATGTATTGCCTGAGGACTCTTGAATTCTCAGCAGTGGATAGACTGGTCATGTTGCACAAGGTGCCTTAGCTGCAACTTCAGAAGGTAGTTCTTTTTAAGAGAGTAGTGGGCAGGCACATGGCCAAAAGGACATATTTCTGGAATTAACTGCAGAATCTCTCAGCCAACTAGCCAGAATATTGGTCTACCAGAGAAGGATGTGGTGCATCTCACCATGCTACCTTATCCATTAGCTGATGATCATTCACAGTACTGTCCCTCTGGAGTAGAGAAGGAGACTTTACACTGTTGCACATGCTTTGTCCTGTGCCCAGCCTCATTTATCCTCTTCTCCTTTTGTCAAGACGTATCTCCTGGGTATGGTGCAACCTTCCTATCACAATTTGTTTGACCCTGTGTATGTCTCTCTCTATCCTATGTCCCCTATCCTAGTGCAGGCACATTTATCCCTAATTGTCTGTACTGCTTTATGTGTATCTTCCTCTGCTGACTCTGCACACTAACCTACCATGTTTTCCTTCTCATCTTTTCCTACCACACTTCTTCCTCATTTTTTCTCTCTATAAAAATAAATAGGGACCCTATCCTCACACAAAAAGTAATGCCCTGCCTACCCACAGACTACACATTCCTATATATTGCCCTTCTAGATTTTACATTCCCCTTTTTTCTCCTTTCTTTTCCTTTTATATATCCATGTATGTAGACACCATAGCAATCCAGTCTGAGTACTGTTTAGCTACATACCTGTGTCACTTTGTGCTGTCCTGCCAAGTGATGTACTAGCACATGTAGCCTAGCCTATATATCATACATTAACACACACACACACGCACACACACACACACACACACACACACACACACACACACACACACACACACACACACACACACACACACACACACACACACACATGGGCATGCGCACACACACACACACACACACACACACATACACATATGTGTGTGTGTGTGTATATATATATATATATATATATATATCTACATACACATATATATATATAGAGAGAGAGAGCTACAGATAGAGAGAGAGAGAGAGACTGCAAGATACAGTAATCAGTAAACCAGTGGGATTTGCTCAAGGCAGCACTCAGGTATTTTCTGCATTAAGTCTTGTACTTTTCTGTGTGTTTCACTGCAAATTTCCTTTGATGCTCATCTATGTAGTCTAAAGTGCAGATACCTGCATGAAGGTACTTCCTGCATTGCTTTAGACATGTAATTAGTGTATGCACTACTGTGCAGTGCTGTCGAGCTGTGCAAGCCTTCCACAGGTGTTGCAGTGCACCTCTATTGCTTCATCTGATGCTTTGTTTCTTTGTAATGTGACCTGCTTTTTTGACTAAACAGTGAAATATAAATGAAGTTTTCAGTATGCCAGCAACATTCTTTTAATTTTAAAGGCAGGACTTTCACATCAAATTGCTCTTAAATTGCTGTATTTTGCATTACTTACAAAATTAGATATTGTGTAATTGGAAAAAAAATTACATTTCTCTTGTTTATCTCTGATTATAAGAGTCTGGTATACTCTCCGTGATATGTGGAAATTAATCCAAAGGAAAATTTATGATAGGAATTGTTTTTAAAGAGTGGGTGGAAATATTTAACGGCCTTAGCTGGTATATTTTCTGGTACCTTTCCAGTGCTATTTCTTGACTTTCATTATGTCTGTCATCTTATGGAATTTAGGAAATTTATGTAAATTTCTGTGGAATATGCTATAAATACTGTGGGAGTGCATAAGGTTAGTTTTTTGAAGGTCACACTACTAAATTGAACTGTAAGTAAAATTACAGAAAAAGTGTAATGACTAGTCCAAAGCACAGACTGTAGCAAGAAACAGCTGCCACATGGCCTGCCTAATCTGCCCATTTATGGTTAAGTTGTAGGTTTTTACTTCCTTGGCAGTTCATTCCCCATCTTCTAAGCAAGCAATATGGCATCAGGCGATTCCACCCCTGGGAAGTCCACTATTTTCCATATAACACTGGAGAGCATTATTGCACTTAGAAAATGGTCTCTCTCTCTCAAACTGTTTTGCATTTGTTTTAATATTAGTATATTATTATTATTATTTATCTTTGATATAAAAAAAAACTTTATCTGCCTAATGTTTTATAGTTACTTTAGGATATGTAATTGCTGCTGGAAGATATATTTTACCTCCAAAATACATTTTATGTAAGTATTTAATATTTACACACACACACACACACACACACACACACACACACACACACACACACACACACACACACACACACACACACACGTCTTTTAATGCAATTAACTGCATTAGATTTGTTTTATTTATTTTTCTGCTGTTACTAAATGATGCTTTCAAGTCCAGTGGTTAGCAAAGGGGGAAAAAATGGCAGCTGCTTGCAACTGCTTATTAAAGTCACTTTTGCTATTTTTCTCTTTAATTTAATTAATCGTTTTTAAAGATGCTCATTAAATAGTTACATTCAGTGAGCAAAAACAATATGGCAGTTTCTCAACTTAATATGCTCACTTGAAGCCATGGACTTGATACTGGGCTCTCCTTTTACATGTATACACTTCTGAAGAGTGTGTGTTCTCCAGTAAGGTGTTGTATTTGTGATCGGCCCATTTTCTAAAGATAGCTACATATCTGCATCCATGAATTCTTCAAGTCAGCAACTGTTTTGGGTCATACAGCCACTCAAAAACTACTTTTAGAGTGTACTGTGGTCTTTTTAGACAGGCAGACAGACTTAGAAAGGTAATGTAACACACAGGGGATGGAACTTGCCAAAAAAGGAAGAAGATACACAAAGGGTGATGACGGGGAATGTATAAGCAGCAGTTAAGGTTTCACTGCTTTGACCCCACTTCAGCTGCAATTAGCATGTGCAAATATGCATCCAGAGATGATAAAGCTAGCTGGATTCTGCAAACGTGGAGTTGCTCTTATAGAAACGATGTGTTATGTTGACATATTTTTAATGCATCTCCGTTTTCTCTTTTGACAGTATCCTTTCTTTTGGGATGAAGGTGTAATATTCTTATTTTCTAATCTTACTATTCCTGAAGTTAGAGGCAGGCTATCTTTGGTACTTTGTTTTGCTTTAAGTCTCACCGGACTAAATTATTTCAGTGGAAGACAAATATAATTCTTATTATGCTTTCCTTTATACAATATACATGACTGCATTGTTGTGTATAATTTTCCAGTGTAGGCAGCGTGCTTTGTGGTAACCATTTTTTAAAGTAATGGGCTTCTGTTTTTCCTTTCTTCTTACTGCTTTGCCTTCTACAGCTGTACTGTTTGTCCAACAAAATGCGTGGTAGCACTTTGCTGCTGTAAGTGCCATTGACAGTCTCCTTGTTATGTGAAGGACACTGAGGGAGCAGGAAGCTTCTTTATGCAGTTGCATTAATAAAACATGATTTACAGTAAAGCTCCTTTAAATGTGCCGAGCACTAATGCTCATGTTAAATTGTTCCAGTGGTATTTACGCAACAGTCATTTGCAAATAGCTGCTTTCTCACCAGATTATATTTCTACTTGATCAGTTTCATTTGCAGTATATTGAAAAAATGGAAAGTTGATGGCAAAATGAAAAATTCTTTATCGACAGCTTCTCAGAAACACTGCCCTGGCACATATGTGAAAAGCTATTTTGCAATGAAAATTAGTTTTCAGTCAGAGACATTTCGTTTAGCAGAGCAGTTGCAATTGCAAAGAAGGCAAAATCTAATGTATTCTACCAGCTTCTGGAAAGTGACTCAGCACTTGGAACAAAGAAACTACATAGGTTACAAAGCAAAGACAGAAAGATTAAAAAATAGTCATCAGACACCCTTCATAAGGGATGCCAGCAACAGCCTGCTTACCAGTCCAAAGGACATCAAATGCAGATGGAAGGAGAACTTCCAGCAGCTTTCAAATGAAGAAAACACCACAGAAGCTGTAGTTTTGCAGACACAGCCTACAATGAAAGAGGAAGAGGATCCCACCACAGAAGAAGTAAGAACACCACCAAAGAAAATGAAGTCAGGGAAAGCAGCAGGCTCAGATGAGGCCACGGCAGATATGATCAAGATATATGGCGAGCTAGGGGAGAAATGGCTCCTGAGTGTACCCATACTAATATGGAGAGAAAGGTATCCCTGATGACTAGAAAATAAGGATTCTAGTGCCAGTGTACAAGAACAAATGGGAGATTCACAACTGTGTACAGTATAGGTGTATGAAACTCCTGTCATACTGGAGAGGTTGAATAATTAATGGATATTAAGAGTAGTAGAAAGAAAGATGGGAGATGAGCATTTCAGAGTCTGATAAGGATGCAGCACAACCAACCCAATGTTTGCAGTGAGACAGATAGTTGAGAAAAAGTTACAGATGAGGAAAGAGTCCAACTGAGCATTCCTAGACTTGGAGCAAACATATGCCAAGGTGCCAAGAAAGCTGATTTGGGCAGTCTTGATGTGGTTTGAAGTCCAAGAAACACTGGCCATATTAATGTAAAACTGTCCAAATCAGCTTTCTTGGCATCTTGTCATATGTTTTCTTGTGATTCTGGACATGTTTTCTCCAAGTTTAGGAAGTCCAGTGGGATTGAATGCGCATCAGTATTCAGCTCTGAGCCCACTGCTGTTCAAACTGGACTACATTAGCAGCTGTATGCAGAAGATGTGGTATTACAATCAGACTCTGAACAAGGACTTCAACAAACTATAGGGGAATGGAATGGAAGCAAATGGGGGAAATCAGAAGAAGCAGTGAACTGAGATAGGAAGGAAACTAGTGGAATAGATTAACAGCTTCAAAGTATCTGGGAGGGTTGGTTGCAGAAGGGAAGTCTGAATGAGGGGGACAAAGCTAGAATCAGAGGGTCTGCAGCCAATTGTCGCAGAGTGTCAGGGGTAGTGTATGACAGAAGAATGCCAAAGAAGCTGAAAAGTAAAGTACACAAAACTGAGGTGCGACCATAACTATTACAACTGTATGGTACAGAAATCTTAGCAGTCAAGCCAGAGCAGTTGAGGAAGGTAGACGTCATGGAGATGAAGTGCCTGACATTTATGTTAGGATGCACATTGTGGGACAGACAAAGAAATGCCATTAGAGCAGAAACCCAAGTAGCTCCAATTACAGAGAAGGTCAAAGAGAACAGAATACAATGGTATGGGCCTATGTACAGGAAAACAGAAGACAATCTGGTGAAGAAGATTTAAGACATCCAGGAAAAGGCAAGAGGAAATGAGGGTGTCCAGCAAAAAGAGGTGGATGGATTATATGAAAGAAGACCTGCAACAGCCAGGCATAACTATAGAAGAAGTTTGGATAATGGCACTGAATGGAGAAAGATGGCAACAGTTGATGCAACACCCCAACCCCATATAAAAATGGGAAAAAGGGGGCTGCTGCTGCTGATTTAGGCTGGAGAAGCTTGTTTTCAGTAGCTTTGTTTCCTAATACAGCCTGCTGACAGAGCTGATGCACTAAAGGAAAGACTCTTGTCATTCTGTGTTCAGTGCATCTCAGCTTGTCATTTCCCCCCAAGTTACTATAACCTTAGCATTAATTGTATTAAACTGGGGGCATATAGCCCCCACATGAGAAATTCAGGTTTGAAAAAAAATAATGCATGTTTTACTTCAGTGAAAAATTACTGTTTTATTTAATTGATCTGAACTGTAACTGCCATGGTTAAATATACATAAATATGTATCCATCCCTAAATTGAACATGCACAGTTTTTGATAATGCATAATGCCCACTTTACCCAATCTAAACTAGCATCCTGTTATTCTGGTGTCTCACCTGTAAATTAAGCATCTTATATAAGGTCAACAGAGATGTGAAACATATACTTTGGGATTTTTGCTTTGCTTAAATATTACAAAATCTGCTAATTACAAAGTGAAATAACATGGGAAGTATATTTGGTATGGACAATAAGAAGCTCTTCAAGGTTTATTCAAGTAAATATATGTTTTAGTATAAAGAAACATATCACACTTACATGTTAATAAAATGCTGTATTACTTGCAATTAGAAGAAAAGGCAAAACTCATATAAGATAAGCAATTTCCTGAAAATTGTGTAAATCTCTGAGCCTGGTTATTAAATTCAAGAAGGATAAAGGTAGTTGAATTGTGTTGGAAATATTATCAAATGTATTTCCACAAGCTAGTCATCCATCCTTCCATCCATGCAGCCATTTTCTAACAACTTGCTATATTCCTTGAGGATTAAAGAGATGTTTCAGCTTAGCCCAGCAGTCAGTAGGTGCAAAGTATGGAAACCCATTTTGTTCAAGACACTAATCTATCAGGATGCACAGGATACACATTCCCACTTGTTGACTACCATTACATATGTATATATATATATTTATGTAGCTTGAATAATGCCAATTCATTTACCATGACTCTTTGAGAGAGGCGGCAAGAAAAGGACCACCTGGAGATAACACTTGAAGATGCAGGAAGGGTGTGCAGACTCCACACAGATGGCACTTCAATCAAGAATGAGACTGGAGAACTTCTTGCTCTGATTTGCCAGTGCTGATTGCTGCACCAGCACACTTCCCTCATATCAATCAGCGAAGTGCAATAACTTTATCTGGCATAGTGCAGAACTAATAAATAAGGTCATAGGTAGACAAATGCAAATAATCATAAAGGCCATATGGGAACCAACTAAGTCAGTATATACTGATCTTGTTATGCTTCAGTGCTTCCTTTGTGTTCACTGCCTTTTCAGGAATGTTGTACAGGATACCCCTGAGGTGAATTATAAAAATCCATCCAATTGTTGAGACTCACCTTTAAAGTACCAAGAGTACCACTTTATTTGACAGGTAAAGGAAACTTGCTGAAAAGGTAGAAAATGTGCTCTATATGGAACCTGTCCCACTATTTACTTCTATTTATTTGCAAATAATACTGAGGTCCTTGGTACGGGTATTTGAGGAACAATTCATTTTACAGAGGAGAAAGAAGTTGAACAGGACAGGAACTTTGATGGCATGGAAGGCTAAACATAGGTCACTACAAAAGAGTGTGTAGGAGGCCAAGTACTGGAAGAGGGCAGCTAGTGTATCTGGGTAACTGAGAGACTTAAATTCTATGATTTTCTTGGTCAATAATCTTTGGGATCTCTCAAGTCGGGCAAGCTGCTTAGAGAGGTGCATGCTAAAAGGGTTAATATTGTGAGGGGTTTGAATTCTACTACTGTCAACAATATGTGATGGATGGTCCCACCTGCTACTAAATGTGAAGGTCAGGCTGGCACTGGAGGGGACTGAATCTCACTACTGCCAACCAGTGTATTCCACGGATATGTGTGCTACAGGAGCTATGGTCCTTGGATCTGCTTGGCTGCCACAAACATGGCTGATGGACACCAGAGAGATGGCCTCTTACGCCCTACCACTGGTACCCAATGGGCTAAAGCTAAAAAAAAAAAAGTGCACTCAAATCTGATTCAGTAACCAGTTCAACAAATTCAACCTAGCTCCAAGAACATAATGGGAATATGCACTGCTGTTGTCCTAGTTATGGACTTCCAACATTAACACAATGACTAGGACCACACACTGAATATTAGGAGCTGAGTTTTTGGCTTAGTACTTCAGGCTCCTTTTTCACAATTCTTTCAGTGAATCACAATGTCTTCCAGTGCGGTAACTGTCTTTCAAACAAATTATTATTCACACATACACATACATACACACACACACACACACACACACACACACACACACACACACACACACACACACACACACACACACACACACATACACACACACACACACACACACACACACACACACACACACACACACACACACACACACACACACACACACACACACACACACACGCACACACACACACACACACACACACACACACACACACACACACACACACACACACACACACACACACACACCCACACACACATGCACACATGCACACACACACGCACATCACAGGAAAGGATGATAGAATTCTCTAAATCCCTTCAGCTTTCTTCCTGGCATCATTCTGGAAGCGTTGGGCTAGAGACCCCACAGTTACAGTAAACTCCTGATTTAGCTAGATATAAATTATAAAAATGACAAATACAGAATAGTAATAAGCTAAGCAATCTGGCCATTTAGATATAGATACCTCAGCTTGACAAACTACCATGCTTAACAATACTCTGTTCTCAGATAATTAATAATAATAATAATAATAATAATAATAATAATAATAATACATAAATAAAAAAAAACAAAAGATCAAAAAAGAGAATAAATAAAATTTTACTTAAACAATGAAGAAGTCAAGACAGTGTTGACATATTTTAAATTTGTGGACATATGCATAAGGAAAGAAAAACAACAATTTGTTTTGCAGAAGGGAATATTTAAATAAGAATATAGATAATAATAGCAACATAACCTAACTGACTTGACCTGAAAGAAAAATTGGGGCTAACTATTCTAAGTTAGTAACAAATTGACAAGGCAGAATTGCAAACAGCAAACTTCCATAGATGTAGTCTTCAAGATCTTCCAGGAAAGATTAACATGGCTTTACTTTCACATCTAAATATTAACATCTGACTTAAAAACAGTAATTAAACAAGTTTCCACGTATGTGGTGTAGCAGTTTCTCAGTATCAAGGGTTACTTACATCATTTATTTATTTATTTTATTTTAGGTTCATAGGTTGGTACTAGGCTAATTGCCCTTGTGAGTCATTTTAAGTCTAGCCAATTATCCCTTGTGCGACTCAAACCCTGCACCTTGTGTTTGTAAGGCAAACACCTTAACCATTAAGCCATACTCCCAACCCCTTTCTACCTTTCCTCCACACACAGAACAATAGTTACAAAGAAAAATATTTCCCATACATCTATGAAATGTTTTGTAATTACCTGTTTATAAGCTAGTACTAGGCTATCTGCCCTTGTGGGCCATTTAAAATCTAGCCAAATTTCAAAGGTGGGAATCAAACCCTGTACCTTATGCTTTTGAAGTGAACATCTTAACCATTATGTCAATCCCCTACCCAACATCTTGTCAGCTATGTCTTTGAAGTATATTGCAACTGCTTTTGTCATACTCTTGGTTTCTTACCATAGACAAAGCAAGAAGTTATATTTTAGGCTTTATATACAAACTCCATGCGATTCCATCTGCTCTTTTTCTACTTTGTTTTACAGAGAAAAAGTTATGCATTCTCAGGCAACAAGAACACACATATTACACATTAAACAGAATTCAAATATAGCTTAGAAATGTGTCAACAGGCTGAATAAAAAGGAAAAAAATGTGTACCATATTTTTAAATAAGTCGTCTGTATCCTGGCACCACAATTATATTCAAAGATGAGACTGATAATGGATGAATAGAGGGGACTATGAATTATTCTTATGTAGACGGAACACATTTGGAAATTAGCTGGGCTAACTAGAATGATTTATAAACTACAATGGAGACAGGATGGTGAAATTATAGTATTATTGTCAAAAAACACACAAGTTTCTTGTAACTGTGTTGGTTCGGAGGGGTGTCATTCATGTAGCATGAGTTGGGAATTTTTGGCCCCCAAACAGAACCGCACTATGTTTCTTAGCATTAAGTTTGAGACAATGGTTGATACAACAGGAGTTGGCATAGTCATGACACTGCTGAAGTATCTGAGTGCTCATGGGAGAGCTGATGGTTGCTTCCAGTTTACAATCTTTAAGAAACTTACTCAGACATAGGCCTTGAACCTGCACTTGGATTTCAGGTAAGTAGATGCCATAGGAGAGGATCCAAGACTAAACACTGTGAGGTGTCACTAGTGACATTTTGCTTTCAGAGAAAACACCATGCACTTTTACTCTGTACATTTTCCATGTTAGTCAACTGGCTATGGAGTGGACAAAATAAGGATTTATGCTGGTTTGTGTCAGCTTATCAATGATGCCAGCATAGGTGATGATATCAAAGACTTTGGCCAGGTCAAGCTAGGTGGCATGTATGGACTGGTCACTATCCATGGCTTCAATGACCATTTCAAATAAGTTATCCAGGTTTAAAAGACAGGTTGTGCCTCTGACAAATCTGAAATGATTAGGATAAAGGGCTAGAAAGTTTCCTATCTCTGCATTAATGAATGCAGGTATCATGACATTTTTCATAACTTCTTATAATACCTGTTAGGCTAATATTTCTATAGCTTTCTGGATTAATGGTACGGACACCCTTTATCAGTGGCATCAGTGTGGCAATTGTCCAGGCATTAGGGTCATGTCCTGTAGAAATGCTGTATTTAAAAAGATGAAAGAGAAGTTCAGACAGGCTGTACTTGCTGCTTATAAGGGGGTAGCTTCATACATTACGATGTCCCATAGATGCAGTGTTTTTGCTCCTGGATAGGGCTGGCAGGAACCAATCAAGACAAGATGATTGGGAAAGAGAAGAAACAACTGGGGGGTAGATGGTATGAAATCAGAGATAAATTTATCTGCTGTGATAATGGTTATTTACTTGGGGATCACAACAAAAAATATATTTATTTTTTTAGAAAAAAATGTAATACATGTTTACTATTAATAGAGTTAGAACAATCAGAAAATACAATAAAGTAAGAGTTACAAATCAAATATTAAAAACACAGAAACAAATGTAGTTAGCAACAATGTGTATGCCATAATACATATGAATTTATGGCTGTACGTTCAAATTTAAGTAAATTAAAATGAGATATACCTAAAAGGTCAATTAAGTAATGATTTTAGTTGATTTTTTTTTCAGATTTGATGTACTAAAATTAAAGAGTTTAAACACCAAAGCATTTATAACTTAACATTTCAGAATATTTCAATAAATAATATTAATGGCACAGAAGTACCTATATTTTGTGATGTCTTGTAGTTTTACCATGGTTTTTGACATTCTCTTGTTGCTGTGCTCACAATAGATCGCTACTGTTGATGCATGGCACTTTTTAATGATACACTTGAGATTCTTGCTAACTTGTCTCTGGAATTTTTATCCTGTACAGTTAGAGCTTCATTATAGATGGCAAGCAGTTTCTTCATTTTATTGTATAACTTCATAATGTAAAAGTGCCACTGTAAGTGTCCACTTTTAAATTTCGCACTGTATTTGGGGTAGATAAGGATGGCCTTCTTAATGCAGATGTTTAGGTGGAAGTAGAAGTCGGAGGTGAAAGTGGCAGCTGTGGCAACAGGGTCAATAATAGCAGGGTTACTTATGAACTCTTTTAGGTTGCTTTAGCGCAGCAGTAGGTTTAGTTTGAGAAATCGCTAAAAGACTCAGGATTGTTTGTGGTATTGTTAGAAATAAGCTTGGAGCATTGCTGGGTGTTATTTTTAAGTTTCCTAACACAGTCAAAGAAGATTTTGTGTTTGTCTTCATTAGATATAGCAAACCTAAGCTTGTATTCAACCTTGCACTCCTTAATGGTACATTTCTGGTTCTTGCTAACTTGTCTCTGGGATTTTTTTGTGGTGTAGAGGTGGAGCCTTATTATAGATGGTAAGAAGTCAGTTTATTTAAGTTTACAATTTGGTAATGTGAGAGTTTCACCAAAAGGGTATGACTCCTTTCTGCAAGAAGACACTGACTCATTTATGATCAATTCTAAAAGAGCGATCACAAATTAGCAAGATCCTGGGCATATGGACAGCATTCCAAAACATAAAAAGAAAATAAAAAAAATATTTTTGTAAGGTTGCAAGCACTCTGTACTCCCCAGTGTAGTGGCTGCACACTCCCCTAAAGTGTGGTGGTTGCACACTACTAGCAGCACCCCCCTCCATGTAGTGGCTGCACACTTCCCTAAAGTTTGGTGGTTGAACACTCCCCTCCCCAATGTTGTGGCTGCACACTCCTCCCAGTGTGGTGGTTGCACACTCCCCCCAAGGTGGTGGCTGCTCACTCCCCTACATCCACACTACTTATACAAACCAGCTTTGAGGTTGCACCTTCATAGAGAAAAGGGCATTCCGCAGTAAACAGGCAAGTTAACCTCCCAGGAAAAGGCCTAGCACAGGTGAGTGACCATATGAGAGCTTATCACTAGTGTTTTGCAAATAAATCTGGATCTCACCTGTCCTGCTCTTAATTTTTCACAGAATTTGGAGAAGATAGTAACAACAGACCTCAATACAATGGCTTATTTGTGAGTAGAAAACAGAGGTGAAAGTGTCATATGTAGCAATGGGTTCAACAAGGGCAGGGCTACTTCTGAACACGTCTAGGTTGCCTGAGAGAAATTAAGTAACACAATACAGGAGAAATCACTAAAGACTGTCTATGTGAGAAGTTCATTGGGTACACTGCATGCAGGGATTCAGTGGTGCATACAGTTTTACAGCTAACAGCTCTTAAGTGTTCCAGGCTTTGCTGCAGTAGCTTCATCATTCCACAGCACACAGATGCATGAGAAGGTGATTTAGATGTTGAATCAGCCTTGTATCCCAAATAAGATGATGATGACGGAATGCCTAGTGTTGGGCTGTAGCTATGGAGGAAAAAACTCCCCAAAACTGACACATAAACAAGAAAATTCCCAATGTTGCAAAGCCACAGTTCTCAAATATGAAGTCACCTCTTAACTCTAGTGAGGTTCTGAAGTTTTACTCTGGGGTTTCATGTAGTTATCATATAACTCTATTTAGAAAATTATAGCAGTGCAAATGTAAGAATTCTGCCAAAAAGCAGCTATGAATTTTGGACAGAAGCATGAAACGTTAGCATAAGCTGGTGCACCTGCTCCCGTACATTGCAAGATAAGCATTTTGGCCCAGTGCACTGTATGTTAGGAAATTATCAAACAAAAGCTTGTAAAGAATTATGAATCATTTAGACTAGACCTTCAAAGTTCATCATAGGTTTTTGTCTCATTAAGTATGGATGATCCCTTTGCAATCCTGATGTAATTAATGATTTACTAATAACTGCAAAATAATATTTTATGGGGAATTGCAATGAGCACAGTGACATAAGACATGGCATTCTGTCTGCATCAGCAAAGGAACATAAGTCATAGTAACATATCTGAAATTACAATGTAACATTAAAAAAGGTCATCTGTTGAAACACACAACTGCTGACCACAGACCAGTAGCTCCTGAGGAATGAAGCTATATACCTGGTTCAAGGCAAACACAGTTCTACTAATGGGCATGTGAATATATACATAGGGAGTGTGTCAGGTGGAATGTCCTCAGTGGAATACTCAGGCAAGGTGGTATTGATGACCTTGGAGTGTTTTCAGCACTACAACAAAATGCTTTATGGACTTGATACCATAAGCTTGGCATCTAGCCATGTCAGTAAAGAGATCACATATAGTAGAGGACTGGGCACTCTCCAGTACCCCTGTAAAGGGGTTTGGGTAGAGGTGGGTAAAGAAATACTGAAGTCTGTGGATGGAAGCATTTTTTACTAAAAGCTGCAGTGTTGATTTGTAAATGATGGTTTTATTTCCATGATAGACACTAGTTTAGTTGCATCTGCTAGAGTCACTATGTTATCTTGAGGATTACCGATGTTAGTAAGGGATGACATAACTGCAGCAAGAAAATTTTACCCCTAGGCAACATGCCCATTTGGTGACCCCCCCCCCCCCCACTGTGTATTGCAAAAATTATTGCTTAATGACTGGTTCAACTTGACAGTTTGCAAGCTGTTATTAAATGTACACAGCTGTGATCACTTAATAGACAGCTTGTAATCTGTCAAACTGTTTTGTCGCTGTCTAGTGCCCCCTAGAATTTAGTATCCAGGGCAGTTGTCCTATTTACTCCCCCCTTGCTATGGCACTGGGGATTATACTCTTCCCATAACTTTACAAATGAGAGTAGGGGTGATGGAAGCATGCAGCAACTAAGGTAGTGGTATAATTTAGTATTTCTTAAATAAACACTGTTCTAGCTCGTTTTTAAGAGATTTAACTAAAGCTTTTATAATAGGATATTGTAAAAATATTCATGTGGAGATATGTCTATAGTTAACATGATTATATTTCAATAAATCATAAAAGTGGTATATTGACATATTAGAAAACACTGCTGTTGTATTGAAATATAATGAAATTGCATGAACCTTTTCTCAATGTTCATTTCATCAAAATTTAACTAAATGCTTTATTACAACTTAAAATGTAGCATAGAAATCCACTGCATGTCAAATTCCCATTCTTCATACAAAATAACCAAAACAAAAGAACTTATCCAGCAAACTGTAACATCAGCAATCATAAATCATAAGTATGCTATAAATTTGAAAAAGAAGACCGATTGTCAGTAAAGTGTCTTAACACAAGCTGTTTCTCCAAGGAGGACTTTCACATAGGACTGAAAGACTGCTCCAGTGCTAAACATCCATATGTCTTCTCCACCACTGCCTGCTCTTTAACTAAGCAATACATAACCTATTCCAAATCAATAGCATGCCAGCCAAGGAGGCACTTAATGTGTTTATGCCATCCCTCTACCAAATTCTGTGTTTGTGGTAAACCAGCATTAGTAAATGCAAACACAGACCGCAGAGCTGGTGGAAATGGAGGAGGCAAACATGGCAATGTGTTAAATCTACTGAGGAATACACACTTCTTGCCTAACTCTTAGTACTGTTCATAGGTAAATTTCTCCAAACACTCTGAATAAGATGGAGGAAATAGCCAGTCAACCTAGAAGAAGGAAACATCCGCCATAAACGTTTTAATACGGCTGGTTCAAAATGACTATGTATACAGGATTAGGGTACTCAAGCTCTGAAAACAAGGAAAATACAGCATTCCACATAAGACTGTAGCTATTGTATGATTTATATAGTATATGAATTGTAACAAAAGAAAGCTCTTACACTTCTCATCAATAGTCACACATCCATGTATGGAATACAATTGCTGTAACACATTACCTCTCAGTATGTATGTGCCAAGTGTAATCCACATGTTAAGTACCAGGCATTCGCAGATGGTGACAAAAGAAGAATGACACAAACTCCTTTATCATCATAAATACAGCAAAATAGAAATTTACTGGCACAAAATGTCTATTGATCTGGATCAATTTCACGAACTGAAGAAGGACTACATCTACTAGAGAATCCTTGGGCCTTATTCTGTGCACAGTTTGATACAAAGCCTTATGGGATGGCATTTTTACAGCACCCTCCTCTCCTACATTACTGAGCACATCACTGACTATTTCACATGGATAATGTTTCCTTTGTTGTGCTCAGGATTTGATATCTGGCAATGTTACGTACTGTTTACTACCAGCACAATCGGGAAGGTGGTCATGAAGTAGATTTATGCAAAATATCCCCACAGCTAATTAATACAGTTACAGCCTTTCACGACATTTCCTTTGTAATTTAAATTGACAGCACCAATACCTCTTTTCTTTGAACTGGCTCTCCAATGTATACAAATATCCATTGCACAGGCAACATATTTTTCCCATGGCACATTTTTACACATACATATGTTATGCCAATGAACCATATCCAGACACCAACACAGAACAATCCCCCTTTGGATCACTCCTTGTTGGTACTCAGACTGCAGTTACCCAAAGCAAGTACTACTGAGAAAGGGTAAACATAAATTCATAAAATAAATATCTTCTTTAGATAGCAACACCACTTACCCAAACCATGCAACACATCACGCTTATCCATACGGATGCAGGAAGTACTACCACCTCAACCAGTAACAGCTACCCAAACATTGTAACAACTAATGGCCAACTACTTCATGCACAACAAACTATACATAATCCACTGTCGCCTTACTAATATGATGAAACAACATCTGATACACAAACAGTTTGCCATAGTTGCCTTTCAACAATAAACTGCAAAACAAAACAAAGTTGACAAAGACGTGGTGATTATACATACTGCACCTGTTAGCACAGAGACATATTGATTATCAATATAAACATTTCAAATTAATATGCCATGATATGGTTGCATTCTTAAAAAACACAAACTATTGTGAAATAGATGTATGACTAACGGATGTAAAAGTCTTAATTCCCATTTAAGTTGTAACTTTATCTCAGTACTGGCCTTTTCTTACATTCTGAATGGACTATTGATAGTAGAGTGCTATAACATATGGTGATAGTTTCTCACAGTGTTTGCTTCTGTTGCTGTTCTCTGAAGAGTCTGTACATTTCCTTGTGAATGTCTGGGTTTTCAACGGGTATTCTAGCTTCCTCCCATATCCCAAACAGTCACCTATAAAGCATTCAGTCACCAAGTGCCAGGAAGATTTACTAAGTAAAAGCATGAAGTAATCTATTGAAAACGCTGTACAAAATTAAAAAATAATCTTCCTTACACAGTAGAATAGTTGAGTGTTTCAAGAAAATTATAAAGAAAAACAATGCAAATATAAATGTTAAAACTAAGAACAATAAGAAATCATATTAATAATAAGGTCAGTTATTGAGTGTAATGCTCCCTTTGGCATGTATCTGTCCAGACACATGTAACAACTGGAATGTCTGCAGAGATACCTTACTGAAAGAATATAAGACATAAATAATATGTCCTATATGGACCAACTCAAAGCCTTGTTATTATACTTGGTATTCTACAGACTGCTAACAGGTGACCCATGTCTGACATACAAGGCATCCTCCAACCTAACACTGATGGATTTACTTCACATCAGCAAGTCAAATGGCATCAGAAATACTCAGTCTAAAGATGTAATCCTCTTCTGCAGCATCAACAGAACAGTTTGGTGGGACAGGTATATCTTGCAGAGGATACCACTGCTGTGGAACAAACTCCTCATCCACATAAAATAAACATCATCCCTGTCCATATTCAAGCATGACTTGGATCTATGGATGGGAAACAGAAACATTACCCCAGGACTGTCCCATGTACTACTAATGGACAGAGGTAGCACTAAATGCTTTATTCCATGCATGGGTCCCCTCAAATTATCTATGGTATGATCCCAGTTATTCTTATCAGGGGTAATATATAATTATCGATCATGGCATGGGTAAGGCCAGTCTAACACCAATTGGATAGGCTAATTCGAACACAAAAGGGCAAATTGGCTGGGCTTAAAATGGCCAGCAAGGGTAGCTGTCTGGGTACATGCCGATGACCTGATATAAAATGCAGCCAGTGAGTAACATTTAGAAGTAATGGAAGTGGAACAGCACTACCTCTTGAGCAAGGAAAAGTTAAGTGCTACTACTTGTGGGGTATATTCCTACCTGGGTATTGATTCCAACTGCTCTACTTGGTTCTGCTGTAATTGAACAAAGAACTTGTAGACAGTCCTGAATTGTTTAGAACCTTGCCTGCTGCCAATTCAGCATTATACTTAACAGCTGAACTGGAATCCAGGAAAAAGTCAGAATACTACTTACATTTATTATTTATTGACATTTGTTGACTGGGAAAATCCACTGGGCCAGAGACCCATTTTCAGTGGAGGCCCGGGGAGAAAAGCTACAAAATACAATAACCAAATATTTATAACACAACATGTTTACAAAGCATAGATAATGTACAGATAATAATTACTGCATTAAAGTAGCGATACAAAAGCAATGATATCCAATCGTATGTCTTTAAGCTGAACAGTTTAACAGGTAAGCAGATAAAAACAATTTTAAGCTATTTATACAGTTAAATGGCTGGTAATGGGAGAAAATACTGAGATAATGCAGAAGATAGGCGTCCAGATTCTGCATGCCTTGCACGGTGTGCAGGATTAGTGCAGGAGCTCCAGTAGGCAATATGTCTGCCGTGCGATCCAGGAACAGCCTGCAGGGGTGGGCAAGGGCGCTCCTGCACTAGTCCTGCATGGACTAAGCCCATGTATGCAAATCACCCCATTTGCAGGAGAAATCCATGCAAATGAGAATTTGCTATCCAGGAAGCTTGAGCAGGACTAGTGTAATCTGCAGAAATGTACTCGGTTATTAACTGAGTACATGTCTGCAAAATCCAAAACGGAGCCATGACAGCTCCAAATAAAGGCTGCATATCAGTCAGGAAGCATGCCAATGGCCAAGTATAAGGCCACTGGCATTGCAAACAGCCTAAAAATAAAAAAAAAAAAATTAACTTTTTTTTTTTTGCCGATCTAGGCTGTTTAAGCATAGGGCAGCAGCACGGAAATGGGATTGGGGGGAAAATAATAAAATAAACCTAAAATAAGCATTCTAACTAAAATCACTATTCTGCCATGAAAGTCAATGGCAGGCAGAAGACAACATGACCAGTGGGTAGTGGTTGCTAAAAGGGGAGGCTCAGTGTGAGACATGTAACTATGCATTAGCAGGCAATCCTATGCAAATGAGGGGAATGATAGTGAATCCCAGTTTTCTCCAACATGCTAGTCAGGCCTCAACAGTGTAAGACTAGGAATAGCTTGGTGCAAGCCTAGGAATTAGCTGACATCATGGGGGTGTTTGTCAGGCATACTGTGAGCGGATTGGAGCTTTGTGGCTCAGGTTTGCTCCTAGCTAAGCACAGCCAAGCAAGGGGGTGTGTCTGAGTCTGCCTAGCACTCTTTACATTGCCTAAGGGGTGTGCATGCCGTGCACCGGCTTTCAAAGGTAAAAAAAAAAGTTAAATAAGAAAATAGCATCTCTGTGCACATTTCAGCACTCTGTTTGTGAGGTGCACCCCCGGGCTTAAACAGGAAGGCAATGGGAAGGGATAGGAAGGTAATCTAGGAGAATTAGCATAGCTGGCAGGTGAAATGTATCAGAATCAGCTGATTACAAAGGCAGTAGAAAAGCCTAGCCAAGAACAGTACTATAAACTATGCAAACACCTTCCCCTCTGGTTTTTCCCACACTCTACACCACCGGTGTATACAAGCAGGGAACTTTTAACAAACAAAACAACAAAATGATAGGAGCTGCAATTGCTATCATACAACAACTTGTGGAAGAGGCTGAGGGTGGTGAGGATGTGAATACTGTCGACCAACCCACAGTGAGGAGATGGAGATGAGTGTACAGACCCTTGGTAACCTACCAGGGGCTACATGAGCTGGAGATAGTGGAGCGCTATAGGGTGGACAGAGACCTCCTACAACAAATTGTTGAGCTGTGCCGGCCACACCTGACACACAGAACTAACAGAGGGGAACCCATCTCAGTGGATACCAAGGTATGTGTAGGCCTAAGAATACTAGCTACAAGTACCTTCCAAAGGCCAGCTGGGGATATGATGGGGATCTCACAGGCATCAGCATCCAGGGTACTCCACCAGTTCCTGGATGCCATGTCAGCACATGTTGATGAGTACATACATTTCCCTAACACCCATTAGGCGTTGGCCAGCAATATACAACTGTTCCACCATACAGCAGAATACCCTGAGGTAGTGGGTGCTATAGACTGCATGCACATATGCATCAAAGCACCACCCGGTGAGCGGGGTAGGCTCTACATCAACCGCAAGGGCTTCCCCTCTATCAACTGCCAGGTCATGTGCGATGCCCAGGGCATAATAATGAATGTGTGTGCTGGCTGCCCTGGAAGCTATCATGATTCCCACATCTGGCATCTGACACAGCTGTACCAGAGATTTGCCAATGGGGACATCCCTCACAGTCACCTAGTGGGGGATGCTGGATACGCACTGGAGCCGTGGCTGATAACACCCATCAGAAATGCACACACACCCAAACAAGAACTCCATAATGAGGCACACACACAGACCAGAATTATAGTAGAGCATGTGTTTGGGATGCTCAAATCATGGTTCAGGTGCTTGGACACATCCGGTGGAGCCTTGCAGTACTCCCCAGCTACATGTACCCAAATTGTCATTCTATGTGCCATGCTACACAATATGATCCTGTGGAAACAGCTTCAGCAGGTACAGCACAGGGCAGAGCCACACAGCCCCCCACCATTGCCAAGGCCTGCACAGGCACAGAGTGACTCAGAGGAGGAACAACCTGAGCCTGCCCCAGTAGGCAGAAGGAGGCATGCCCAGTATACCCTGGCCTTGGCAAAGAGACAACTCATAGCACATACACTGACACAGGAGGGACCCAGGGAATAACACCTCTCTCGGACTCTCACATACAGTAAAAGGGATGCCAAATATGACACTACCTGTGCTCAACCATGTGTAGGGAGTGTACTCTGTGCACCCGACATAAGTAGCCCTACAGCACCACCCTCAATACTGGGACACCCACAAGGTAAGTGACTCACACATGCCAGTCAGGGGGGTACCCAACATACTCAACAACAGTCACAGCCAGCAGGACAGGTGTAGACAAACACAAATATAGGCTGTGCTATGGCATCTGAATGATGCTTATGGCTACACAGACAGACTACAGAAGGTTAGGCAGTGGGATGTTTGTTCTAAAGGGTAGGAAGTCAGAAACTAATATGTAGGTAAATCAAAGCTAAGATCTGTAGTACACTGGTATGCTTCTAGTCAGCATGATAAGTTAGAATACAGAATGAAATGGAGTACCTGACATAACAGTACAGTCATAGCAAATGTGTACAAGTGTCAGGTGTGCCCCCCCATCCTATGTAGTAATATAATAGTCAGGTGTGCCCCCCCAATCCTGTGTAGAAATGTAGAAATAGTCAGGTGTGACCCCCATCCTATGTATACATGTAGTAACAGTCAGGTGTGCCCCCCCCAATCCTGTGTAGAAATGTAGAAATATTCAGGTGTGCCCCCATCCTACACAGAAATGGAGTAACAATCAGGTGTGCCCCCTCATCCTGTGTAGAAATAGTCAGGTGTGCCCCCCATCCTACGTAGAAATGTAGTAACAGTCAGGTGCGCCCCTCCCCAATCCTGTGTAGATATGTAGAAATAGTCAGGTGTGCCCCCCCCAATCCTGTGTAGGAATGCAGAAACAGTCAGGTGTGCTCCCCCAACCCTACTTAATTATGTAGTAATGGTCTGGTGTGCCCCCCCATGTGATGTACACACGTTGTAACAGTCAGGTGTGCCCCCTCCCACAACCCTATGTAGAAATGTATTAACATGTATGTGTAGGTCTAATACTAGTGGAGCACAGATGCACAGAGGTGGCCAAGGTAGCAGGATAGGTTGTAGCATCTGCACAATATGCCAATATGTGTGTGTTAGGTTGGTGTGTGTCCTATATCGTGTGAGAGTGGTCGGTATGTATGCATGTTGAGATAAGCCTGGTGGCCACTGCTCACTACCCACTACCACTGATGACAGGGACAAGTCCTCACAACTGCAGTGCCATACACAATACCCATCAGTATAACACAAGCTAGCAGTAAGCCATTGCAAATGTATGATGGTAATATGTGTCACCATCAGAAAGACTAACATGTCATGGCTGTTGGTCTACATATACAAGCAGTACACAGGGGAAAGTACCCCAGACATGCAGTATATATTGTGCCACTGTGAAATGGACACACTCTGGGAAACATACACACAGGTATGGATCACATTATTTGGTCCTGTAGTAGGGGATACTGGTACTGTCTGTCCCAACATTCACAGATCACAAAGGAGGTAGGACTGATGTATTGGGAAACAGCTGATGTACCTGCACATGCAAGCATAACTGGAATGCCCAATGAATATCTGTGTGTCAGATGCAAGTAGTGTCCATAGCACACATGCACTCAGCTCATGCAAACACCACCCACAGACACCTCTCTGGTCATATCCCTGCTGTGGAGAATGGGTACAGTAAGACCCCACCTGTATATGGCAATAGCAGAAGACTGCAGCATGCAGTGCAGGTGTCCCATGCAAGTGTGTCCCTAGCGGTAGGTAGCACCCTGCCAGCATCCATACCACCTGAGCAAGACTGTTAGGAGGTATTGGCATGAACACCTATCACACCTACCCTGTCACCCCAGGGGAATATACTGTATGGTGGTCTGGGACTGCAGGACTGACAGAATGCAACGACCTGCCACATCTGGCATGCAGCAATACCTAATGCCCCACAGGCTTCTGCCAAAGACCTGTGTCTCACATGTACTGCCAAAGCATGTTATGTCACAGACACCCAAATAACAACATAACACACTCCACATAAGCCATCTGCAAGGCCATGTGGACAAACCACAGTAACATGTCCACCATGTTCCACTACATTAACTGTGGAGCAATACTAACACACACCTGTGATGGGGTGATACCTTTAGGGAAAGTATCAGAGAATGTATGCGTAATGTACAGAAGAGGTTAGAATAACACGGGGGGGTGGGAGCATGGGCAGCAGGGAATGTGGAGGGTCTGACACCAAGCTGTGTGCACACACTATCCCTGGCTGCAAACACATATATGGGTGGCTAACTATCTGCCCGTATACCACAATAGGGTAAATGTCCTGACCCATGGCCCCTGCCTCTGGCTGACCTGTGCGAATCTGTACAGCTGTGAGGCATTGTCACAGCAAGATAAGCCCAAACTGTCATGCTGATGGGCATACAAGTATGGGATCCTCTGCCAGTACTGTACCAAGGTGCTGAATCGGATACACAAACCCAGCACCAAGTATCTGCAGCTTCCCCTCCAGAATGGCATAACTCACCATGAATATGTAGGTGTCTGCCCATAATACCAGACAAAGCCAGAGTCACCCTTGTCCCCCAAGACATCATTGTGAGCAAGAATGTCCACCTGACAGTACATGAGGACAGAAAACATCTCTGTGTATAACAGTACACATGTGAATATTTCTGCTAACAGCAGCACCATGCAGCTGAAGCAGCACAGACACAATCACCTACAGTACACACCATCCCCAGCACAGTTTGGCCCCATATTGCCAAATGATCGACAGATACCCTGCAGAAACAGTATGCTACCTGTGAGTGTACAACACAAAGGTCTGCACTGTAGTACAAACTGCCTGGACTCGATCCACACAATCAATACAAATGGGCATACTGGACATGCTCACACACTTAAATAAATGAAGGCCATGTCTGCAAACACCAGTAGACCAGACATATCTGGCAGTCGCAGATGTTAGTGCAGACACTCCTCAGTATGCATCACTCATGCTTTGCACACACAGTGGATAGGAATACAGACATATATCTAAGGACAACACACTATAATAAGCCAAAGGTAGATGTACATAGATGTGTGGAAGAGGGTGACTGTGACAAGGAGCCATCCAGGCCTGCCCCACCCAGCACACAGCCAAAGGGCCACAACCACATCAGGTTCAGATGTCACTCACTGTAGATACTAGCCACCGGTATCTCTCAGCATTACAGACTATGTGGTGCAAGTGCTAGCTGTGTAACATGACTGTACAAGGAAGTAGTCATCTAGCAGCTGTATACATGTACCTGGGAAATATGCCCCTGTGTGTGCCCGCATGTGGTGTGTCAATCTCTAGATGAATGGGTTATGGCCCATGCTCACACACTGCCCTCCCCATAGCCCTACTATGACAAGCCTGCTGAGGTCATCCACTGTGAAATACACCTTTGGGAGAGTTGTAGCCCAGTAATCTCAGTGGCTTATCCTATAACTGTGTAGAGCTGTAGTGTGATAAACTAGTTAGGTAGGAGTTCCAATCCCAGGCATGACAACTGTGTGTGTGTGTGTGTGTGTGTGTGTGTGTGTGTGTGTGTGTGTGTCTGTGTGTGTCTGTCTCTGTCTGTGTAGAGAGCAATGCTTTTTAGGGTAGTCACTCTCTCTACAATTCAAATGCACTACTTTGGTAAGGCTGCTGGTGTCATCCACCTAGAAATATACCCTCTGGGAAGGTTGTAGCCCAATAATCTCCGTAGTGCATCTCATAACTGCATACTGCTGTAATGTGATAAAATAGGTAGGAGTTCTATTCCCAGACTTGGCAAGTGTGTGTCTGTCCCTGTCTGTGTAGAGAGCAATTCCTTTTAGGCTACTCACACTCCCTACAATTCAAATGCCCTACTTTGTCAAGGCTGCTGATGTCATCCACCTAGAAATACACCTCTGGGAAGGCTGTAACCCAGTAGTCTCCGTAGCATGTCCCATAACTGCGTACTGCTGCAGTGTGATAAAATAGTTAGGTAGGAGTTCTATTCCCAGACTTGGCAAGTGTGTGTGTCTGTCTGTCTGTAGTGGCGCAATTCCATTTGGGCTACTCATACACCCTGTGATAAAATAGTTAGGTAGGGGTTCTAATCCCAGACTTGGCAAGTGTGTGTGTGTGTGTGTGTGTGTGTGTGTGTGTGTGTGTGTGTGTGTGTGTGTCTGTGTGTAGAGAGCAATGCATTTTAGGCTAGTTACACTCAGTACAATTCAAATGCCCTACTTTGGCAATCCTGCTGATGTCATTCACTGTGATATACACCTTTGGGGAAGGGGCACTCCAGCAATCCCCATGGTGCATCATATAACAGCATAATGCTCTAGTGTGATATAGAACTCTGGTAGGGGTTCTATTCCCACACATGGCAGTTGTGGATTTTGTGTGTGTTTCTATGTCTGTGTAGGGAGCAATGCATTTTAGGCTAGTCACACTCAGTACAATTCAAATACCCTACTTTGGCAATCCTGCTGATGTCATTCACTGTGAAATACACCTTTGGGGAAGGGGAACTCCAGCAATCCCTGTGGTGCATCCTAAAACAATATCATGCTGCAGTGTGATATAGAACTCTAGTAGGGGTTCTATTCCCACACATGGCAGTTGTGGATGTTGTTTGTGTGTTTCTATGTTTGTGTAAGGAGCAATGCATTTTAGTCTAGTCACACTCAATACAATTCAAATGCCGTACTTTGGCAATCCTGCTGATGTCATTCACTGTGAAATACACCTTTGGGAAAGGGGCACTCCAGCAATCCTCGTGGTGCGTCCTATAACAGCATCATGCTGTAGTGTGATACAGAACTCTGGTAAGAGTTCTATTCTCACAAATGGCAGTTGTAGATGTTTTGTATGTGTTTCTATGTCTGTGTAGGGAGCAATGCATTTTAGGCTAGTCACACTCAGTACAATTCAAATGCCCTAATTTGGCAATCATGCTGATGTCATTCACTGTGAAATACACCTCCGTGGTGTGTTCTATGATGGTGTAGTGCTGTAGTGTAATATACTAGTTAGGTAGGCGTTCTAATCCCAGACATGACAGGTGTGTGTGTGTGTCTGTATCTGTGTTTGTCATTCGTATTCTGTGTGGAGGTGGTTGTGAGTGTGTGGATTCAATGTGGAATGGGATTTCCAAACTTCTTATATGGTGGGCTAAGTATATATCACAATATCCACCATACAGGGATAACAGATGTCAAATAGCTGAGAGGCTGGGGTGCAAATCCATACCCCTAAATGTGACATCAATGACAGCTGAACAACATTAGCAACCCTTGTATTACCCAGGGAACACTCTCAACCCATGTCTCACATGCATGTGGGAGGTGTGCACATTCCAGACACTGTCCATATCATGGGCTAAGGAACACATACATGTCAAGCGATGCAAAGCATAGGCCACACACAATAGTCACCCAGGTGACTGGATGGTGAATACAATACCCACCTGTGTGGGCAACTCCAGACACTACACCCCTGAGCCACATTTCAGACCATTGTCATGTGGCCTGATGTGAAGGTATGCCCATCACTTAGCCTTGTATAGCCATCTGGCACCGTCGACCACAACACACCGTGAAGCAGTGCACCCATGCATGTCAGTACTGGCACCCATGTCTGTGTGTGTGGTGTATGATGTGTATGACCACATTCACAATCACTACAACATCCATTGGCATACTGAAGCATGCTGTCTGATGTCAGACACCACCACTTACCCTTTGCACATATAACTGCCTTATGATCCCTGTGGTGCATGTGATACCTGCACAGTACCGTGTTGTGGCAATCCCACTAGTGATGAGTTGTGTTCCTGGCCCTGCCAAGTGTGTCAATGTGTGTGCATCCCTGTGAGAGTGTGGCTGTGTTGAAGCTGACACCTGTTCATGCGGACAGGCACATGTACTACACCTACCACATAGCTACCATATCCCTGTTGAAGATGTCACTCACCATCACATATACGTTCTGAGGGCTCCCCAACATGTAACCTATGTGGCGCGTCCAATAACTGCATGGACATGTGATAGCACTACATAGTCGTCAGGGGTTTGATACCCTGTACTGGTAGGTGTGTGACACACACATGCTTAAATTTTACTTTCCCACCCCTCCCTGGCTTTTTTGTGCCTCTGTCAGCCTCTCTCCCTCTCTGGTGGATGTGGAGACTTACACCTGCATTGCTTAGGCAGCAGCATGTGTATTTTAAGTGATGCTCAGGATCAGTTGATGGCCTCTGCACGAACTGCAGCCCTCCTCTAGCTGACTGCATGTGGAACAGCTGTGGTAACATTCCCATAGCCAACTGCCTGGAAACACACACCAATATCTTAGAACATCATGTTGGTGTTGGGCCTTTCATTCACTGTGAGCAGGAACTCGATCTGTTGTTTGGCAAACAGCATCTCAGATGGATTGGGGATTCACCTCTAACAACATACACTGTGGAAACAGGCCAACACACAGGAGGGGGATGTGCCTGACCTGACTACAGATTGTAACTGCTGATATACTGCATTTGGAGTAATGTTGGTTTAACAGGGTGTGTGTGGATATGGCGGTCCTACATGTTTTGATACCTGCCATGTCAGTGCTATGTTTATGAGGGAACACCCAACTGTAGGGTCATCTGCAGACTGGCCAGTGTGTGGTGCCTTTTGCTTCAGGTGTTACTCACAGAGCACCTATCTGTGAACTGCAGAAGGTAGTGTGAGGATTGCAGTCTGTTGATGGTGACAGCCGTGAGAGTTACTGAGTTCATATCCCTCATAGGACATATGTTGCAACAAACCCTGTTACAACAGTAAATGTATGAGGTTATCACAGCAACATGTCAACATTGGCCCTATGTATGTGCCTTCAGCCACAACCCTGTCAACCTTTGTACATATGTCATACAGGAAGGGGTGCATATGTGCTGTACACCATAATTAGTGACATCATATCTGATAACAAGCCGATGAGATATCAGACTGCTACACGTTATGTATAGTGGGGGTTATATTTGAGGAAATAACCTGGACATTCTGTGGTTGTGTGTAGAGTACTGAGTTCTCTGTACTTATGGTGATTGATGGCAGTGTGTGTATTGTGAATATGTACCTTGGCCTGTGTACAGACTGTGGTAATTGTCATTGCTCTTGGTCCTGTTCTATCTGATGTTACATGCTGCTCCACTGTATGTTACCTTATCAGCTGATATGTTTGTAAGGCCATACACGCATATGTCCCATACTACAGACAGGCATTGGAGCACACTGTGTAGCAGCCCAGTATATGTAGGGTTAGTGTGTGAGTGGCACATATGAGGTTGGTACTGAACAGATAGTCCATATACTGTAATAATATGCTAGCATACCATATGTGGCTGTGGCTGTGTTCACATTGGTTGTGGTTATGCACTTTCACACAGGTGTATGTTACTCTGTGCTGTGGCATGCCTGTAGAGCCTGCTATATATGCAGGTACATGTGCATTCCCCCATAGGAAATGTAGGCCAGTGTTGAGCCAGTCTGTCTGTAGCCTGCAAAGTGCTTTGTTACATGCCTAGCAGCTTAGTTTACTTACCCAGTGAGATGTAATGTCTAGCTACTTGCCAGATATACTACTGCTGGGCCACCATAACAGTCATGTATGTCAGACAGAGCAGTGGGATGCTGTACAGATGTATGTCAATATCTAGTGGGTAGTATGTGGCCATGGCACCTCTGTACCAGTGGTTATTATGTGGCAGGACAGGCAGGGATGTGTGAATGCATAACCTATGGGGGCACATGTATACCAGTAGTTACGTGTTATACCCATCTACATGGCTGTTAACATCCACATTGTCAGGATTGGTCCACATGTCTTGCACTAAGGGGTTATGTGTATACCTCTGGACTGTCCAGATTGTGTCAGACTGTCCACATATATTGGCCATTATCTCTGCTGTAAAAACAATGACAGATAAATCACCTAGGCTAATGCTACAAACCGATTGTTTGTAGAAATGAAGCTGAGTAACGCTGTCCACAAAAGACAGTTCAAAATTCTACTTAAAAGTGAATTTTAATGTCTCCAAAATTAAAAAAGAAAATAAAAGTCCCTTTTCATTCACAAACGATAAGCGCTTTCAAAAAAATCTTCATCAGATCGTTAAAGGAAGTGGGACATCCATTTTGCTTAAATAAAAAAATTTCCGATTAATTGACCAATAAGAGCTTATGCATCTTAACTGCCCCCAATCAGTTGTTACATTTGTTCATCCTGTTTGGAATTGTCAGGACCAATAGAGGTCCTCTGTTTTTGACACCTCATATCCTTTTAAAAGTACATTCATCGCCTTGGCTAGTATTTACATATATTTAAATTAGCTAACATTTTTAACAAATGGAAAGCCCAGTCTACTTATATATTCGTATCAAATGTCCAATCATACTCAAAGGCTTGATAGGATCTTATAATATACTTCGGCCAATACAAAGCTTTTCATTACCAAGTAAGTGGCTTCGGAAGAATAGCCGTATGCAAATTCAGTTGTTTATAACTTACATTCTCACTATAATCTGAACTCACGGGTTTCGTGTGATTTAAGTCCATTTACATATTCTCTACAAAGAATCTTCCTGTGATTTTATTTAGTTGAGCACCTAGCTCAACTTTTGCAAACAGATATCCTGAAACCAGGAAGCAATTGTAAGTTCGTTACTTTGAATTGCATTTTCATGTATTCAAATTGGCTGAAAGCTTTAGTAAATAGGAGTCCTGTTCTACTAGTACTTGATTCAAGTGTCCAATCATCCTCAAAAGCTGTGTGGCTTCTGATAGGATTTTTTGTTTGTACTATGGCCAATACCAAGTTATTCATTTCCATGTACATGGCTTCAGAGAAGTTGCCGTATGCCAACTCGGTTGTTTTGTTACTTACATTCTTGTTGTAGTCTCGAATGCAAATTGTATACATTTTGTGTCCATCCACATATTCTCCATAAAAGATCTCACTACAAATATTCTGCTATCTCATTTGATTTATCTCCAGGGCTAAACATTTATCAAATTAATGTCCTGGGACCAGTGAGCCATTATTTTAAAACGATCTCTCGTTCCTCTGTCTTGAAGCCCAAGAACTGGCTTTCCTTCTGCTTAATACATAGATGATGGTGAGATCAGCTGGAATAATGCACCATTTCATATATCATCCAAGCATTCCTTTTATTTAATTCTTGATAGTGACAGTGTTGAAAGCCCAACACATATATATATATTGCTATTTGACTATTCATCTCATTAAAAGAGGTGAAAATGAGACCAGTACCGATGGCTTCTTGCTATAAAAGTAGGGCTCCTGTTTCATTTTTCAAGTTGTTTTAACTATCATTATGTCTTTATATATAAGGCCAGAAATCCATACGAACATATTTACTGTCATATTCCACAAGTATGAGTAAGAATGCTATGATGAACAAAAATGTGTCCAATACGCTTACATGTTATCGTAAGTGAAACTCCTTTAATAGCAGCATCAGAGAAATACATATCTTGCAGTTCTACTTTCCTCTTTTGAGATGGCCAAAATTTGAGAAAGTGGTAGATCTTCGTTGAATACAGTGAGGAAACATACAATCCGATTTAAACAATCCATGAATGACGCAAGGATCCTACAGTTGATATATAATATCATCAGCCTATAATAGGTTTCCATTCCAAAGTTTAATCTTCCTTCACCTTCATATTCAATATCTGCGTTCATCTTTAGAGTTTATGGCGTACTCCAGGTCTTATTGCTAATAGCTCATAAACCTGATCTTCCCCCAAATAGAATATCATATAATGAGCATTTTACCAATATGCATAGCTTGTTATGATATCCAGTATAGACACACTATATCCAATGGACTTCTATGTCAACTTATGGTAGGTTTCATCTTCAAAATGGGTTTCAAGGGTACAACATTGTTTAAGCCTGGTTGTTGACAATCCATTTTGTTTCCCTTAATTCTGTTAAGTTTTCAAGGTCACCTTTTCTTGGGCCAGTGTGTCAATTTTCAATAACTTTAAACAGAAAGGAATGATTACTATGCATGCTGATGTGTAAGGCCAATGCATTGTGAGTATCTTTATTCACAATGTCCCTTTGGTGCCTTTGTATACGTCTTTTAAACATTTGATTTGTTTTCCCCACATAATAAGATGAAAACAACTTGCATGTAGCTAAATAAATTACATTGGTTGTTGAACATGTAGCTTTTACATTGAAGGTGTAACTTCTTTTTGTTCTTGGGTGCTCAAAATGATTACTATTATCTATTAAAGGGCAGGCAGTACAATGTCCACACCTGAAGGTACCTTTAGGGCCTATTATCTGATTTTTACTGGTCCCATTCTTAGTACAAAGCAGCCTTTTTAAGTTCTTTCTATTCTTGAAGCCAAAATGAGGTCTATCACCCACTGTACTACTTAACTGTGGGTCTTGTGTCAGAATAGGCCAAAATTGTCTTATCACATTTTGAATCTGATAATTATCTGTATTATAGGTCAACGATACTCTGTTTTTTTCATTTTCATGTGTTGACCTATTCCATTCTCTGTTGGTGGCAGGCTTCAAATCTTTTTCATTATAGCCCATTTCTTTCAAGTTCTTCTGTAGAAATTTAATCTCTTTTGTCACGTGTGACTTCCTGATTGCATCGTTTATAAATCCTATTGACCTCATTGTACATAATATTTTTTGTAATGTGCCTGGGATGCATGCTACTCTTTAATAGATAATGGTTCCTCCACGTATTTTTTCTATGTAGCTCTGTATCCAATGTACCTGTCTCATTGAGGATGACATTGACATCTAGGAAGCTTCCCTAGAGTTGCTGGCTGTAAAAGTTAAGAATGATGTGGTAGAGTCATGGTAACTCCTGAATTGCATGAATTGTTCTACTTCTCCTTTCCACAAGATAAATAAATCATCCACGAAATGTCCGTAATATAAAATGTACTCTTGCCAGGGATTGTTGGGATGAAGGACATGTTGCATTTCCCACTCTACTAGTACTAAATTGGAATAACTATTAGCACAGGGGGTGCCCATGGCAATCCCCCATCTCTGCCATTAGATCTTATCTCCATAAACAAAATAGTTATTTTCCAATATTAGTTCCAATAACGCACATATTTTATTAGTCTCTGCTGAGGTTTTTCTTGTTGACAATATTAGTCTTATTGATTCTATCCCAATATCATTTGAAATGGTAGTGAAAAGATTGTTTACATTCTTAACAAAAGGTCTTGATGGTCAACAATTCTTTCCATGATTGTTCTAATCTTATTTAGAAAGTCATCAGTATCTCTCAGTACTGTATCACAGGAAGTTAAAAGCTCTCTTAGTTCCCTCTCCACGTACAAAGACATGTTTTCTGTAATCCATCCCTGTCCTGAAACTATCGGGCATAATGGTGGATTTAAAAAAATCTTTGTGTATTTTAGGAAGTCCATTTATAGTCGGAATGGTTGGCTTGGATATTTCTAGAAAATTGAACAATTCTAAATTAATCTGTCTTTGTAACAACATATCACTGAAATAAGAACTCACTCTATGCATAGCTTGGTTGAGAATGACTGATGTCACTTCTACATATGTTTTAATGTCTTTCAACATGGTTTCCATCCTATTGGTGTACCATATGGTATCCATAACTACTATGGCTCCACCTTTGTCAGCTGGTTTCAAAATAATGTTGGCATTCTGTTGCAAGTTATGAATAGCTTGTTTTTCATTAAAGGTGATATTTCTGTAGTGTTTTGTACGAGTATCCATCCTTAGTTTTTCAACTTCCTTACTACAAAGTCTTGTAAAAAGCTCTGCTGCTGGATGGCTGACAGGTACGAAGGTACTAGGTTTCTTTAAAACTTTTCTCTGTTCTGGATTACTTCCATATATACTCATTGCATCCAAAGCATTTTAAATCAATAGCAAACTCATTCACGTCTGACCTAAATGCTGGAATAAAGGTCAGGCCTTTTTGTAATACTGCCTGTTCCGCTGATATTAAAGTGTACTTAGAAATATTTACTACTAAGGAGCTGTCTACATTGGAGGGTTTTTTTCCTCTTCCGATCCTGGCTCTGTGATCTGTGGTTCTTGTAATACATTTGTTTAAAAAAAAAATGGTAATGTGGTAGATAAAGGTAGATGTGTTTCATTTTTCTTCGGTATAGCCCCAGTTGGAAGAGTATCCGAAGTGTTCCCCAAATTGATATCTATTGAACCACTAGGTTTGTCATGGAGTACAGGAACATTGTGTTGATTTTCTTCTCCAGCTGGTGATAAAATAGAGGAATTTTCATTTGATTGCATAATATTAGTCCGTTTATGATAAGGTTGATGAACTCGTGTTCCCACTGTAAATTCTTCCCTAGGTCATTCAAAGATACGGCCCTGTTTGAAATCCAGTACATCTCTATTTAATTTCTTTATTTTTTGATCTTTTAATTTAGACTCATAAATATTTAAATTGAACTGCAATGTCTCTAATTTATTAATTTGATATGGGGTTAAATTCACTTTTTCTAATTCTGTTTGTTTTTCTTTTATGAAAATTATGTTGAGCAATTTTATCTTCTTCTGGTTTAAAGTATTCTAATAAAAGTTTGATGTAACGAAAGCTTGTTTCAAGGTTAATAGCTTGCCAACTTGCTAATAATTCAGGATGCTGATTGCTATAACTGGGCATGCATTTAACACGCATGCCCCTGGGTATGACTTGATGATGTAGGCATGCTTCAAGGTGGTAACGTTGCCAGGTTAGTCTCTTTAATGTGAATGCTACAGTCTCAACATCAGTCAAAATTGCATCAAAATTCAAATTGTCTACTGCTTCGAAATTTTCTTTAGCCATATTTGTATCATTTGAGTCAAATTGCAAGTTCAATAATGGATTCAAACTGGTCTCTACATTGTCAACATTCTTGCCACGGATAAAATCAATATTGGCAAAGTTACCTTTATTTCTAGCTGTAGTCGCTTCATTAGCCATGTGCAGTGGCGAAGTAATAGTATGCACAAAGTAAAAAATACCTTCCCACTGCTGAAGTTAAGCTGCCGAACAAAAAAACAGCAAAAACGATGACAGATAAATCACCTAGGCTAATGCTACAAACTGAATGTTTGTAGAAATGAAGCTGAGTAACGCTGTCCGCAAAAGACAATTCAAAATTCCGCTTAAAAGTGAATTTTAATGTCTCCAAAATTAAAAAAGTAAATAAAAGTCCCTTTTCATTCACAAACGATAAGCATTTCAAAAAAATCTTCATCAGATCGTTAAAGGAAGTGGGACTGTAGTCCACAGGAGCATTATGTGCTAGCAGTGGTACTGTACTATGATGGCTTTAGGATGGCTGTCAGTAGCCAATGGCGCACATGTTAAAAGCAGATGTGACCTCCCACACACACCATGTCTGTGAAGGCAATCCCTATTACAATAACAATAGTCTACAAATATACCTGTTATACATACCTGACATCCCCTTGCACTACAAAGTTGGGACTATAGGGGCTGAGGTAGGGCTACACTCCATGTTCAGGACATATGGTGAAGATATATTTACATATAATTATCCAGATATCTATATAGACATACACATATACATGTCGACATACATAGATGGATATGTATATGTACATAGCTATACAAATAAACACCCAGATATATACATATACAGAGCAATATATGTCTACACATATACAGATAGAGATAAATATGCACATATACATATGAATATCTACATATATATTGACAGTAGTAGGTATATCAGAATAGATATGAATGTACCTATAGTTATTGATATCTACATATATACTTACATAAAAGCTCTCTGATCACTTAGCCCAGGCCAGTATGACCCCTGACCCTGAGTAGCATCCTGACCTCAACAAGAATGATACCACGGTATAAAGAAAAAATTATCAACTTCAACAACTGGCTAAGTTTCTGGTGTCATTCAAAGGGAATCCAGTGTCGGTCCACCTGGGATGACATGCTCGACAAGCTATGCTGCTTTGCTAGAGATGGCTTGCACCTGTCACCCTTAGGCTTTCAAATACTGGCCAAGGCTCTTGCCACCCCCATAGTGCCTTTTTTAGGCAAGGCTCAAAAGACAAACCCACCATCGTAAATAGTACAAGTAACAAAAAACTGAGGGTAATGCTACTCAATGCCAGAAGTCTAAACCTCAAAATGCATGCACTCGAGGCACTCCTCAGTATGGAGAAAATCGATACATGTGCAGTAACAGAAACCTTGTTTAAGGCTCCAGAGAGCACACCAGCACTACCAGGGTACAACCCCTACCATACATTTTGGCCACAGAACTCGGACAGAAATACAAAAGGCGGGGGTGTATCCATATTCATCTAGGATACCCACACCTCCAGGTTAGTGGCACAGCACGATGCTTCAGAGATCATCCATGCGCAACTAACAACAGGCAAAACTGCAATTCAAATTGTAGCTTGCTACAGATCATCCGCCATGTCCCAGGACCCACATTCCGCATTTCTGGAAACACAGGAAAACATAAAGGTCCTACCAAACATCCTAATATTGGGTGATTTCAATTACCCAGACATTAACTGGGAGAACTACTCAAGTACTAACTCCCTTGTCCAACATTTCCTAGAATTTATAAACTCAAACACCCTGGATCAACTGGTCAACACTCCCACCAGAGGTGACAACATATTGGACCTGGTCATCACAAACATGGGCGACTGGTGTTCCACACCGAAGGTCAACCCCTCGCTGGTTAGATCTGACCATAAACAAATCACTTTGGATATCCACAATCTGCCCCCATCCCTGGACAAGGAAACCACAGTGAAAAACTTTTCAAAAGCAAACTTCACGTTATATAAGACCGATTGTGCTATCCCAAGCAAAACCGAGACTCACTCCGCCAAGAAAAGGAAACTAGTCTGGTGGACTCCTGCCATAAACAAGCTATAGAACAAAAGGAGGAAACTAGTACAGAAGAGATTAAAATCTCAAGAAGAGAAGCCATCCCTGATCAGTATCAGCAAGAAACTATGATCCCTCATAAAATCATCCAAGGCGAGGTTCGAAAGAAAAATTGCCAAGGACTCCAAAGATAACCACAAGGCATTCTTTAGCTATGTCAAGAATCTAAGTGGCAATGCTCAGATCTGCTCGGAGTTAGTGCAGAATGGCATAAATTACACTGAACTGACTGATATTGCCAACATCCTGGCAGATAGGTTCAGCACAAACTTCACCCCCCTCTCACCCCCAAAAGGGCCCATAACCATACCAGAAGAATGTAGCGCCCCTGAAATCACAGACACTCAGGTTAAAACAGTCCTCTCCAAAGCCAGAAACACAGCATCAATGGGACCGGACAGTGTCCCAGGCTGCGTCCTACACGAGCTCAAAGATGAACTAACCCCTCACCTAAACACACTGTTCAAACTCAGCCTCTCCACAGGCTACGTAACCATAGAGTGGCACACAGCAACAGTTATTCTGCTCCACAAAGGTGGAGCCACAACAGACCCTGGGACCTATTGCCCTATAAACCTGACTAGCTTGGTCTGCAAAGCTATGGAGCGCATCATCATGGAACTCATTAACAGAGACATTGGGCACCTCCAAACACTGGACCCTACCCAGTTCGGCTTTGTTAAGGGCAGATCATGCCTCCTAAACCTGGTGGACTTCTTTGAGACAGTTACCAAGGCTATAGATGAGGGAAAGGTGGTACACACAGCCTACCTAGACCTCGCAAAAGCCTTCGACACCATACGCCATTCTGGTATTATAGACAACCTCACCAGCCTGAACATAAACCTCTACGTTGCAAGATGGGTTGACAAATGGCTCATGGACAGAACCCACATGGTGAGAGTTGCGGGAGCTAGGTTAGACTATAAACCGGTTACAAGTGGTGTTCCCCAGGGCTCAGTCCTAGGACCCCTCCTGTTCAGCATATACTTCTCAGAGGAGATCTGGGTTTGATTCCCGGTCATTGCATTAATTTTAAGCATTTAAGCTAGAGACTGCTTTATCAAATCTGTGTAAGATTATTTTATACCAGTGCTCTTTCATTTAATTTGTTTGAAATTATTTATTTATTTATATAATTCAAAATGGTTTAGTGATAGATTTTCCGCCTACTAAGTGGGAGGTTCGGGTTCGATTCCCGGCCAATGCATTAATTTTAAGTATTTAGATTTTAGCAAATGTAAGGCTTGTTCATGTTTTAATATATGCTTTTAAGGGTGCATTTTTATTAAGTGAATTTTGCATATTATAGGCATTTTAACTACCAAAGTATTAGAAAATTATATTGGCAAGTAGTTTCTTATATAAATGTGATGTGAACTATCGATCCATACAGAAGAGAAGTTTGATTCACATTTTTACTTCTATTGACTAGCTTAAGCCAATGATATTTAGGAAAGTGAAGTCTGATTTACACCTTTACCTTTATTGGTTAGGTAAAGTTCATTAGAATAATCAAGCACATTGGATGATAAAGTTGCTTGTATAAGCACCTTTATTGGTTAGGCTAAAACATGATATTTACATATTATTTGTCATTGGCTGATAGAAGCTTTATATTATGTTGAAGTGTTTTTTGAATGTGGATCTGAAGAAGGCTTTAGTAGTTGAAAGCGCTTGTCCTCTGTATTTCTGTTTGTTGTTTTGTCATTATCATAGTCTTAAATAAATTGTTTAGTCAAGTTTTATGGTGTGGAGCATCACTTATCTTTTGTTTTTAGTTGTATTTTGCTGAGCGAGCTAAATTGGAGCATCCTTATACTGTTTTTCGGTTTATGTTTGTGAAAACATCAGGGCTATGTATATCTGACATGGTTTAGTGCTAAATCACTTTGGCTATGGTGTGCAGGGTCCTGTGTTCGAGCCTTGCAAAGGCTGTTTATTTTGTTGCTGGGCAGAACAAGGGCTGTTGGATACAGAGTGATTAAGTCACTTTTGAGCAGTTGTAAGCAGGTTTGCGCGGGCTTGTGTGGAGGTAAGCACTGCTAACTTCCGGTTACAATTTCTTATACTCAATTAGCTTATAAATTGCTTAATCAGTGTAGGAATTGCTTATCCCTGCGCAAACAGGCTGAAACCCATATACTGCTGCTTAAAAGTGCTTACTCCCGCTTACCCCGCGCTGATTTGTTTAAAAGAAAAGAAAAAAGGGTTGATAGGAAAGTGGTGAAAAAGAGGCACAAAGAGGGAAAGACAGTAGGGGAAATAGCTAGGGATGTGCAGGAAGGGTGTGGGGAAGGTCCATAGCTGCCCATTTCTTCTACAGCAACAGCTGTGCATATACACTGAATTTGGAGGTAGATTTGGACACTCAAACCCCTGTGAGGGGGTGAGGACAAAAATAATAAGTTGTGATGCCATTTAGACCAGATTACATGTGCCCAGTGGACATGTGTGTGAAATGGACAGCTATGTATGGGGCAAGATTTTTTTTTGTGAACAGATTGCCCTTTTTTGTTTTAGGTGAGAGTGGGATGTTGGGCAGGGGTAGTACGTATATTTGGGGAGGTAGGTTGGGTGGGTTAACAGACAAGACAAACAAGACGCATACAGGGATGGTATATGACACATATGGGGGTAAACACCTTGATGGGAGGGGTGTTGGGAAATCAGAAGCCCATGACCTCTTCCATGGGCAGTCACCACTGCACCTTCCCAGCCCAGATGGTGGCTTTGCTGGGGGCTTAGTCACAGAGCCAAACTGACACTCTTGTTGTGACACATGGCCCTCGAGCTGGCATAGAAGATCACAAAGCTGCTGACTGAGCTCTTTACGCACTATGACCCTGACCTGGCGACAGGTGGTAGGTTCCTGTCCATGCCCACTCCCAAGGGGGGTAAGCCCCATCCCCTGAGGCAGTTCCACCCGAAGGTGGTGCAGGACCAGTGGACAGGGAGGTCCCGGGTTGGGCCCCAGACATGCTGGTGCCCGGTGCCACAGCCAGCTGAGGTGGGACAGGTGGGTCCGCTGGGACCAGCCTTCCCAAACGTGCTATAGTGTTTAGATTTCATTATCATATGTGGGTTAGTAATAGTTAACACATTCCAGGGTTAGGTATAACAGCATGCATAGATATTCCCATTAGCCCAGACACCAGATACGGAACAGTTGCATAGCAAACAGAACACATGCATATATGGGACCACAGTGGTAATAAGAACAGCATACAAGTACATTGATGGCACCATGCCACCAATGTTGGAATAATTCATTATAGCACATGCATTGGAGCAATTAAAATATTTATCAAACAACTGGACATTATCAGAACATAGGTGTCATTACATACCAGTTGTGGTGGGTATGTTGATTATTCTTGCAGATATGGTGGGGGGGAGAAAAAGGTTTCAATTAACAACTAGTATACTCCTGTAGTCCACATTACTTTCCTAGTCAGCGCTGTTATCTGTACCTTACAAGTCTTACCACACTACCCTATAGCCGTAGTTTGGACAGTGATATGCCTTTTGTCATCATTATACATAGGTTCATAGGTTGATACTAGGCTATCTGCCCTAGGGAATTTATAACCCTAGCCAGTGTATGTTTGGCTTTCGCCACCCTTTTAGATTAGTTGACTGTGCCTCTGTACAGAAGGTAGCCCTTTTAAGGTTTGTTTACTGTACCTCTGTCAAGCAGTGACACAGAAGAGATCCCAGGGGTAAACTTACGATCTCCCATCCATTCGTCAAGATTTCTCTTGAAGAGGGTCAGTGAGGTGCTCTGCCTGACATGAATTGGGATTTTGTTCCAGAGTGAGGGGAGCCTCTGGGATATGAATCTGTCCCTCCAGCATGTCCTATTTATTTCTGTGCTAATGTTCAGGTCCCTGGAGTGTGTAGCTCTAAGGGATGAAGATTTCCTGAGGTGAAGCATGTCCATTAATTCTGGGTTGGACATGGCTTTATACGTCAGACACAGATCACCTCTGAGTAGGCAGTACGCAACTGAGTAGAGCTGGAGTTTCTTTAGCTGAACTGCATAGGGCATCTGTTTGAGCCCCTTGATCCTCTTGGCGAGATACTTTTGTGGTCTTTCCAGCTGCTGAAGGTGTCCGGTAAGGTACATCCCAAATGGGGCATTGTACTCAATTATGGGCCTGATAAGTGATGAGTAGAGGGGCACAATGACCTCTCTTGATCTAGATGTGAACCCTTTCATGATAAGGTGGGCTATATAGAAGGTCTTTCTAAACACTTTGGCAACGTGATTGTCAAAGGAGAGATTGCTATCTACTTGGGTCCCCAAGTCTGTAATTACTTCTTCCGTACTTAATGGATTACCAACTATGTGGTAATTTGTGGGCACTTTGTTTTTTCCAAAGGGGATGACTATGCACTTTTTGGCATTTAGCTTTAGGCCATGGTTCTGTCACCAGTTATCCATCTCTGTGAGACCCTTTTGGAGGATGCTTGTGTCAGTCGGAGAGTCAATTATAGCACCCAGTTTGCAGTCATCTGTAAACTTGGTCAGCCATAGTCCACCCGTGTTAGCCTGTACCTCGGAGAAATATATACCGAACAAGAGAGGTCCCAGGACTGAGCCTTGTGGGACACCACTTGTAAATGGTTTAGAGTCTGACATGGCACCTGCTATTCTGACCATGTGGGTTCTATCCCTGAGCCAGTTTGCAACCCATCTTGTGACATAGGGGTTGATATTTAAGCTGGTGTGCTTATTTATGATGCCCGAGTGGGGTATTGTGTCAAAGGCCTTTGCGAGGTCCAGGTAGGCTGTGTGGACTACCTTCCCTTCATCTATGGCTTTGGTAACTGTTTCAAAGAAGTCAACCAGGTTCAAGAGGCAAGATCTGCTCTTAACAAAGCTGAACTGGGTAGGATCCAGTGTCTGGTGGTTCCCAATGTCTTTGTTTATGATTTCCATGATGATACGTTCCATAGCTTTGCAGACCAGGCTAGTCAGGCTTATAGGGCGATAGTTTCTGGGGTCTGTTGTGGCACCACCTTTGTGGAGTGGGACCACTGTTGCTGTACGCCATTCCTTGGGAACATATCCTGTAGTAAGGCTGAGATTGAACAGTGACGTTATATGAGGGTTTAGTTCTTCTTGGAGCTCGTGTAAGATGCAGCCCGGGACACCGTCTGTTCCCATTGATGCTGTGTTTTTTGCTTTGTAGAGGGCAGCTCTCACCTGTGCATCTGTGATCTCAGGAAGGCTACACTCTGTTGGGATAGACATTTGCTCTTTTGGGGGGGGGGGGGGGGAGAAGTTTGCACTGAACCTTTTTGCCAGGATGTTGGCAATGTCTAGGGGTTCAGTGAATTTTTTGTCATTTTGCACTAACTCAGAGCATATCTGGGAGTTGCCTCCCAGGTTTCTGATATAACTAAAGAAGGCCTTGTCATTATCTTTAGTGTCTTGTGCAATTTTTCTTTCAAAGCTGGCCTTAGAAGAATTTATGAGGGATCGTAGTTTCTTGCTAGTACTGATCAGTGATGCCTTCCCCTTTTGGGATTTTGCTCTGTCATGTAGTAGCTTTCTCCTTCTGTTGTATAGCTTATTTATGGCTGGGTTCACCAGACAGGTCTCCTGCCTTTGGAGGAGTGAGTCTTGGTTTTATTTGGGATAGCATGCTCCATGCATTCCTGTAGGTGTCCATAGAATGCTTTTGTAAAGGATTCTGCATTTTGGGCTGTATTGTCCACTGGCCTGGGGGCTTTGAAGGATTCCACCTCAGTTTTGAGAAGTGTGAAGTTTGCTTTTGAGAAGTTCTTCACCGTGGTTTCCTTGGCTAGGGGTTGGGATGGAATATGGATGTCCAGTGAGATTTGTTTATGGTCTGATCTTACCAATGAGGGGTATACCTCTGGTGTGGAACATAGAGACCCCATGTTGGTGATGACCAGATCAATATGTTTTCCCTCTTGTGGGAGTGGTGACCAGTTGTTCCATAGCATTTGAGTTTATAAATTCTAGGAACCGTTGGGTGAGGGTGTTTGGGCTTGAGTAGTTTTCCCAATCAATGTTTGGGTAGTTGAAGTCAATAAATATAATAGTGTTTGGAGAGACCTTCATATTCTCCAGTGTTCTCAGGAAAGCCGAGTGAGGTTCCTGTGTTTGGGAGGGTGGTCTGTAGCAGGCTACAAACTGAAAGGCAGTTTTGCCCACTGTTAGTTGCACATGGATGGTCTCCGAAGCTTTGTGCAGTGCCACTAGCCTGGAGGTGTGGGTATCTTTGATAAATATCGATACTCCCCCTCCTGTTGTGGTTAGGTCTAAGTTTTGGGGCCAGAAAGCATGGTACGAAGTATAGCCTGGTAGTGCTGGGGTGCTCTCAGGAGCCTTGAACCAGGTTTCTGTTACTGCACAGATATCGATATTCTCCATACTGAGGAGAGTCTCGAGTGCGTGCATCTTGAGGTTTAGACTTCTGGCATTAAGCAGCATTACCCTTAGTTTTTTTTTCTTTGTGTTGTCTATGGGGGTGGGTTTGTCTTTTGAGCCTTGCCTAAAAAAGGCACTATGGGGGAGGCAAGAGCCTTAGCCAGTATTCAAAAACCCAGGGGTGACAGGTGCAAGCCGTCCCTAATGAAGCAACGTGGCTTGTCGAACATGTCATCCCAGGTTGACAGACACTGGATCCCCTTTGAATGACACCAATACTTTAGCCAATTGTTAAAATTGACCATTTTGTCTTTATACTGTGGCATCTTTCTTGGTGAGGGTAAGACGCTACTCAGGGTCAGGGTCATACCGGCCTGGGCTACATCATCAAAGAGCTTCTGTACGTCTTTTTTCATGTAGTCCAGGGAGGTATGTCTCAGGTCATTCACACCAGCATGGACAATGATGGAGTCATACTTGTACTTGATTTGGAGTGACCCGAGTGCTTGTGTTATGTGGCAGATCCTGACACCCGACAGGCAGCTTACAGTGACCTTCTCCTTGTTCAGCCTGGTGAGTGGGACGTCAGTGTGTCTGACAATAGAGTCACCTATTACAAGTGTATTAGGTGTGTTGTTTAGCCTTAAGGGCTGTGACTGTGTGGCACACTGACTTTGTGAGCTATGTGCTACATGGATATTGTTTTGTGGTAGGTGTTGCTTGGATGTCTGCTTTGGAGGTCTCTGCTGCTTAGGCAGATTTTTATTTAGAGCCTCCGAGTATGTGTTTGTGTGTTTATGTGTTTGGTTTGCTGATGCGATAGGTCTATGTGAGACTGGATTTGTGGTGTGTGTGGTTACCTTCTCCTCCTGACAGGCTGTGCCAGTACTGGGTTGAGAGAGCTTAGCCTCCAGTTTTGCTATATAGTTCCATCTCTCACATATACTTGAGCTTGTTGGGAGGAGGAGAGGGTGGTCTGTATACATAAGGCAGTTGTAACATTGCCTCAAGATTCCCAGATTCACCAGCTGGACTGGAGAGTAAACTCGAAACTGACCTTTGGACATGCCTGAATAATATTGGGAACTACTTATTGACTGATCAGAAAGAACCAATAGGGAGCAAGTTATGAACTGATTTTACCTGCAGTATGCACCTCTTACCTGATATACCTGTGGAGGGAATGTGTTTTTACACTAACTAACTGTTTCTATATATACTCCCAGATTCTGGGTTGATGTTGTGCACATAGCTATCCAACTATTTCTGCACAGACTATGGCCATGTGTTGACCACATGCAGGTGTGCCAGGACATATCTAGAATATTGCCCTCTTCAACCTTTAGTGACATGGCACACACATATACATGCTTTCCTACACAGTTATATTATGTAGCACAGTGTGTGTGCCAGTGATCAGTGATACGTTATTATTCAGGGAAACTGCAACACTCACAATTCCCTACAATACCAGAGTGAACAGTATCAGTACAGGCTATAATGGTCTTTATTTCTCAGCACAGTGTTCGTATCTGATGTACCTGTGGGAGCAATGTTTGTTAGTACTACATGACTGTTGCCACACAAACTTCCAGATTACACATTAGCATTATGCACATACATCTCACTCTGTTACTGTACACACTCTGGTCACAGCTTGACAACATGGGGGTGTAGATAGGACACACTTGGCTTACTACTCAGTTTGTTCTCACAGATGTTTGACAATCACTTGTATTCCCTGTTTGCTGGCTAAACATCTGGGATCATCCCACAGACTTAACAGGGGGACAGGCAGCAGATATGGGCCCATATACTGGACATTCTGGCCTCATCTGTACAGTTGTGGGGTATGATTCTGTATGCAGCCTACTTCCACTCCCAGGATTCAGACCATGGCTGTGTCTTCTACAACTTAAACACTGTCTATCACAGTTGTGTCTGCTATATAGATATTGCTGTATATCTCCTATCTGCTTTCTGTCTTATTAATCTGCTGTGCTTTTGCATTCTGACCTTGTATTACAACACTCTTATACAGATTTTCTAGACAGTTATATTTTGTAGGACAGTGTGGGTGATAGTGATGTGTAATACCTCATTATTCAGAGCAACTGTATCAGTCACACTGCCATACAATACCAATGTAATCAGTAACAGTACTGGGTATCATTCTTGTATTTCTGGGCACAGTGTTGGTATCTGACAGACCTGTGGGAGAAATGTTTGTTAGCACTACCTGAATGTTCCCACTCACAGTACCAGATTCCACATTACTATTATGCACATACATCTCACTCTGTTACTGTACACACAGCTGGGGTGTAAATGGGACATACATGGCTTCTTAGTCTCATAAGGTATTGGGGAGTTGCTAGTGTGCCAACTTTGTTCTCATAGATGTGTGTCAATCAGTTGTATTTCCTGTTTGCTGCCTATACGTCTGGGATCATCCCACTGATTTCCCAGGGGGACAGGTTGACAGGCAACAGATATGGGCCACTTTACTGGACATTCTGGACATATCTGTACAGTTGTGGGGTATGATTCTGTATGCAGATTACTACCACTGGCAAGATTCGAACCATGGCTGTGTGTGCTAAAAAAAGAAGTTTACATCTCCGTTGCATGTGCTATTTGGGTATCGTTGTCTGCATTTTCCCTGTTTTCTGTCTATGTGTCTCTCAGTTGTACTAAATGGCCTCTGGGGATTACACCTGTCATATACAGGCATTCCTACACATTTAATTTATGGTGCATGGTGTGGGTAACAGTGCTTAATACAACAGTAGTATTACATGATTGCGAATCTACATTACCATATGATACCAGAGTATACACATGCAATCCAGCAGTTAGACCTTTACTATCAGGCTATTACACTTTTATTTACATACAAACGATATGAGGCTCTTCCTGCCATATTCTCTAGTGTATGCAGTACTTGCCTTGCACAATACAGGTTTTATATAGGCAATTAATTTACTACTACTTTTAGTTTTATTTCCTATAACAGTAAATGCATGAGTATTACTGACCTGCCTCATGTCGCAACCGTGCCAGGCGACTGACGTGGGCCTCATGGTTCGTGGCCCACTCCATTGCAACTGTGGGGGACATAAGAAGAATATTTAGCCATACCTATCCATGATATTCCTTAGCTGGCAATTATTACACACATAGTGGGGTGATACTTACACAAAACTGGAACATCCCCTGCTACTCTAGCCTCTTGGATCCACTGCTCCAGGAGGTCCCCCTTTCGCCATTTCAGGTTGGCATAGTGATGCCTGACCTGCTCACCAGTTCGGGGTATGCCAGTGGCACTGATGAGGTCACGGGCAAGACGGTCCCAGGCCTCTGCCTTATATTGGGAGCCCTGGTACTGGCCCTGCACCAGTCTCTGATCATGGTCTTTGACAAGGAATCCTGCCATGACTCTGGTCTCCTGGATGCACCAGCGCTGCACCTGAAAGCGCACACCTTCTCCCCTTCCTGACATGGTGCCTGCAAGGGGAAGCTACAACCAGTTATGAGATGTATTCCCACCTCTTGGGTTTAAGTAAGGCCGATTTTCCGCACTTTTCCATGATTGGCTAGTTTTGAAAAGGCTAGGCTATGGGCAAACCTGCTTACCTAGGGTTGGCATTGTTTAAAGGGGTATAACACTGGGCACAGTGAGTTAGCTGGCCTACACATTGCTTACACCTCCTAAGCTGGCCTGTGCAATGCTTAGCGTTGCTTACATTAGACTTTGCATTATAATTCCTTTTTGGCATTGATTTATTATTCATTACACCTTATATGTATGCCTGGTATCCATGATTCATGTGTACATACACTGTATGGGGTCCTTGTGTTTTACTGGGGACTTCAACACTCTATTACAATTACACTTGACTTCTGGGCTTACTGCTGTACTCCAGTTCACATATTTATGTTATGTAGTGGGTTAAGGCATATATGTCTGTATACTGATTCCTTTCACAGGTTCAGTTTGGTTTTACTATGGTGAAGACTTGTCTGCTGATATCTATTCATCCGTACTTCTGTGATGGCTTGGTGGTTAACTACTGTGACAATGGTGTATATGTTCTTGGGTTTGAGACCTGCATGGCTGTTTATTTTGTTGATGGGCAGAACAAGGGCATTTGGATACAGAGTGATGAAGGCACTTTTGAGCATTTGTAAGCGGGTTTGCATGATGGTAAGCACTGCTAACCTCCGGTTACATCTGCTTACAGAGAGTTAGTGTCAGAATTGCTTAACCTAAGTGCTCATTGCTTACCCCCATGCAAACGGGCTTAAGCTCGCTTACTAGTGCTTAAATATGCTTACTACTGCTTATTGGTGCTTAAACCTGTTTACTAGTGCTTTATTCACCATGATACTAACATCTCACATGTGCATATACTGCAGTACTCCACTTCATAAATATTGGTCATAACGTGCTTTGCCATGGAAAGTGGAATATGCTGCAGTGGGATTTGAACCGGGAATGTCTGCCCGTAAAGCGAATGGTCTGCCCACTACACTATTGCTATGCTGCTTCATTTGCATATATCTTCCTTGTTATCCTCTTCAGCCATTTAAGCGGCATTAACCGTAGCTAAGTGATGGGCACACCCGCACACCTATGGTTAGCTTTAATCAGAATTTAAAAAAAAATAAAGGGTTTGTTCATTTTATTTCTGTATACTTTTGCTGTAAGGGGGACTGTTGGTGGGGATATGTGGACACCAATGAGCAGTCTCACCCATTTCTTACCCCTTTCTGCTGTTCTTCATTGCGGGAGCATGTATATTCTGAGAGCTCTGCTCTCAGACATGTCCCCTGCACTCTTACACGCTCCGTATAAGGTTAGGAGCTCAGGTAGCGTGCCTCATTACTATGCATGGCGCTGCCGTCCTGCTCCTAAATGTCTGCCTCCATGCAGGACTAAGCTAGTCCTGCATGGAAGAATAGTAAATCCAGGGGAGAGACAGTTAATTGGTGTAAGGAAGTTTTGAAGTACTACTGAGAGGTTAGTAAAAGAAATAAGTTATTTAGGGTGGCTTAAGCATGTGGTCACAGGAACAGGTACTTATATTTGCACACTTCATAGGTTCATAGGTTCATAGGTAGGTACTAGGCTATCTGCCTGAGGACAGTTATAAGCCTAGCCTCAGTGTGTCAGCTTTTGCCACTCCATTGATTAATTAACTGAGCCTCTGTCAAGAAGAGCCAATGAAGTGATCCCAGGGGTGTATTTTCTGTTACCCATCCACTCGTCAAGGTTTCTCTTCAAGAGTGTTAGTGAGGGGCTGTGCCTAATGTAGTTAGGAATTTTGTTCCAAAGCATGGGGAGTCTCTGTGACAGGAATCTATCCCTCCAGCATGTTCTATTTATTGCTGTGGTGAGGTTTATCTCACTAGAGCGAGTGGCTCGCAGTGACTTGGATTTCTGTAGGTGAAGCATGTCCATCAATTCTGAGTTAGACATGGCTTTGTAAGTCAGGCAGAGATCACTTCTGAATAAGTGATATGCCACTGAGTACAGCCGGAGTTTTTCCAGTCGGGCTGCATAGGACATATGTTTGAGGCCAATACTCCTCTTGGTGAGGTACTTTTGTGGTCTTTCCAGCTGTTGGAAGTGTCTTGTGAGGTACATCCCAAATGGGGCATTGTACTCTATGATGGGTCTGATGAGTGATGAGTAGAGGGGCACTATAACCTCTTTATTTCTAGATGCAAACCCTTTAGTAATTAGGTGGGCTACATAGAAGTCTTTCCTAACTACTTTGGCAATATGATTGCCAAATGAGAGATTGCTATCTACCTGGGTCCTCAGATCTCTTATTACCTCTTCTGTATTAAGGGGGCTGCTACCTATGTGGTAATTCATGGGTGTTTTGTTTTTCCCAAATGGGATGACTATACATTTTTTGGCATTTAGCTTGAGACCATGACTTTGACACCAGGTGTCCATCTCAGTAAGGCCCTTTTGGAGAATGTCCATGTCAGCCGGAGAGTCAATTATGGCTCCCAGTTTGCAGTCATCGGCAAACTTGGTTAGCCATAGTCCTTCTGTGTTTGCCTGTACTTCTGAGAAGTATATGCTGAACAGTAGGGGTCCCAGGACCGAGCCTTGTGGGACACCACTTGTGACTGGTTTAGAGTCGGACTTGGAGCCCGCTATTCTTACCATGTGAGTTCTGTCTATAAGCCAGTTGGCAACCCACCTCATGACATAGGGGTTTATGTTCAGGCTGGTGAGTGGGGAATGGTGTCAAAAGCCTTGGTGAGGTCAAGGTAGGCTTTATGAACCACCTTCCCCTCATCTATGGCCTTGGTGACTGTCTCGAAGAAGTCAACCAGGTTTAGCAGGCATGATCTGCCCTTAACAAAGCTGAACTGGGTCAGGGCAAGTGTTTTGAGGTTCCCATTGTCTTTGTTAATGAGTTCCATGATGATGTGCTCCATAGTCTTACAGACCAGGCTAGTCAGGCTTATGGGGTGATAGTTACCAGGGTCAGTTGTGGCCCCTCCTTTGTGGAGCAGAATAACTGTTGCTGTGTGCCATTCTATGGGCATGTAGCCTGTGGAGAGGTTGAGGTTGAACAGTGTGTTTAGGTGGGGGGTTAGTTTGTTCTGTAGTTCATGCAAGATGCAGCCTGGGACACCATCTGGCCCCATTGATGCTGTGCTTTTGGCTTTTGAGAGGGCTGTTTTCACCTGTGCGTTTGTGATTTCCGGGACACTACACTTTTCCTATATTGTTGTGGGCCCTTTTGGGGGTGAGAGGGGGGTGAAGTTTGCACTGAATCTATCTGCCAGGATGTTAGCAATATCAGTAGGTTCAGTATATTTTGTGCTATTTTGCACTAGCTCAGAGCATATCTGTGAGTTGCTACTTAGATTCTTGACATAGCTAAAAAAGGCTTTGTGGTTATCTTTCGAATCCTTGGCTATTTTTCTTTCGAAGTTAGCCTTGGATGATTTTATGAGAGACCTTAGTTTCTTACTGATACTGATCAGGGATGTCTTTGCTTCTTGGGATTTGCTTTTTTTCTGAACTAGTTTCTTCCTTCTATTGTATAGCCTATTTATAGCAGGGGTCCACCTGACTGGTTGCCTTCTCTTAGGGGAGTAAGTATTGGTTTTGCTAGGGATGGCATGATCCATGCATCCTTGTAGGTGCTCATAGAGTACATTTGTAAAGGTTCCTGCATCTTGGACACTGTTATCCTTTAGTGTGGTGGCTGTGAAACTTACCACCTCTGTCTTAAGTAAGGTGAAGTTTGCTATAAAAAAGTTTTTCACTGTGGTTTCCTTGGTTGAGGGTGGTGGTGTGGTGTGGACATCCAGAGTGATTAGTTTATGGTCTGATCTAACCAGTGACGGGTTGACCTCCGGTGCGGAACACCTGTCGCCCATGTTGGTGATGACCAGGTCCAATATGTTTTTACTTCTGGTAGGGGAGTTTACCAGCTGATCCAGGGAACTTGAGTTGATAAATTCCAGGAAGCGCTGGACCTGGGAGTTTGTACTTGAGTTGTTTTCCCAGTTAACAGTAGGGTAATTGAAATCGCTCAATATCAGGGTGTTCAGTAGGACCTTCATATTTTCCAGTGTCTCCAGAAAGGCGTAGTCGTGGTCCTGGGTCATGGAGGGTGATCTGTAGCAGGCCACAATTTGCATTGCAGATTTGCCCGATGTTAATTGCACATGGATGATCTCAGAGGTATCATGCTGCGCCACTAAGCTGGAGGTGTAGGTATCCTTGATGAATATAGATACGCCCCCTCCTTTTGTGTTTCGGTCCATGTTCTGTGGCCAAAATGTGTGGTATGAGTTGTAGCCCGGTAGTGCTGGGGTGCTCTGTGGAGTCTTGAACCAGGTTTCAGTTAATGCACAGATGTCGATGTTCTCCATACTGAGGAGTGCTTCAAGCACGTGCATTTTGATATTTAAACTCCTGGCGTTGCGTAGCATAACCTTCATTTTTTTATTTGTGCTGTTTATGGAGACGGGTTTGACTTTTGAGCCTTGCCTAAAAAGGGCACTATGGGGGCACCAAGAGCCTTGGTCAGTATTCGAAAGCCTAGGATTGACAGGTGCAAGCCATCTCTTGAGAAGCAATGAGGCTTGTCGAGCATGTCATCCCAGGCTGACAGACTCTGGATCCACTCTGAATGACACCAGAAGCTTAGCCAATTGTTGAAATTGATTATTTTTTCTTTATACTGCGGTATCATTCTTGGTGAGGGCAGGATGCTACTCAGAGTCAGGGTCATACCCACCTGGGCTACATGATCAGAGAGATCTTCCATGTCTCTTTTCATGTAGTCCAGGGAGGTACATCTCAGGTCATTCACACCAACATGAACAATGACAGAGTCATATTTGTATCTGTTCTGGAGTGACCTGAGTGCTTGTGTTATGTGGCGGATTCTGGCTACCGACAGGCAGCTAACAGTAACCTTCTCCTTGTCCAGCCTAGTGAGTGGGATGTCAGTGTGCCTGACTATAGAGTCATCTATTACTAGTGTGTTAGGTATGTTATTTCGCCTTAAGGGCTGTGACTGTGTGGCACACTGATTTTGTGTTTTATGTGTTGTCTGGTTTGTGACGGGAGGTGCAGGTGTTTCGGGTGTCTGCTTTGGAGGTCTCTGATGCTTTTGCAGGTTTTTATTTAGAGCCTCCGAGTATGATTTTGTGTATTTATTTGCATTTTTTGCCAGTGCTGGTTTAGTATGTCTATGTGAGGGTGGAGGTGTGGTGCAAGTGTTAACCTTCTCCTCATGACTGCCTGTTCCAGTCTTGGGTGGAGAGAGCTTAGCCTCCAATTTAGCTATATAATTGCATATGTTAATGTTTTGTGGTAGGAGGAAAGGGTTGTCTGTGTATATGAGGCAGTTATAACATTGCCTCAGGATACCCAGGTTCACCAGCTGGACTGGAGAGTATACCTGAAATTGCCCTTTGGTCATGCCTGAATAGTAGGGTGAGCTGCTTAGTCACTTGGTTGGTGAGGGGTGAATAATGAGCCTTGCCCTGCTGGGCAATCAAGTGTCGGGGTATATTAGTGCTTGCTATTAGGTCTGAGCAAGTGCTGGGCTGTAGGATGCTTTTTAAGTGCTTAGGTTGAGAGTTAGACTACATTCAAGAGAAAAACGTAAGAGGAGACTTGGTGCAGCCGGGAATAATTTAGCCCTAGCTAACCAGCACTGCCCAGATGTGCAAAACGTGCAAACACATTTTTTACAGCAGGGAAATGAAAGAGATAGAAATTTGCCAAAAATGGCCTATAAACTAATAACTTCTGGGCTGGAACCACTCCTCGAGGGACAGATGGCTGCTCAAAGCTCCCTCTCTCACAGGTGAACAGAGAAACCTCTTTCTATCCACTATCAGAAGCGCAGAGTCCAGCCTCTCCTCCCACAAGAGTGCTGACCACAAACCTTCTTAATGTAAAATGACTGGCCTGAAGCCCAAGTCCTTGAACCAGAACTAATGCACTTTTAGAATAACAGTCACTGAGCCTTCAATCAGCCATTCCCAATTTAGAAGGATGTAAGCTACCTGTCCTGACTTGCTAAAAGAAGGTCGACCAGTGAATCAGTAACCTATAAGATGGTGAATTCTAGCAGCCTTTGAGCAGCACCAAAACTCACCGATGCTGATTTGGTGATACTGTACACATTTTTTTTATTGATAAGTCAACTGCACAAATTTCTTATGTCCTCTTGGAGCTCTTTCTGCAAGGATACTGAGACCCTGTTTTCTCCTTTCATCATCATCATCATCATCATCATCATCATCATCATCAGAGTTACCAGTAGCCTGCTAGGTCAAGAGCCAGATTTGTAGTAAATGGTGAGAAGTACAGGACTAAGGACTGACTTTGGGTAACAGCAGCAATAATCTGAACTGCCATGCAACTTGCATGCCAGGTTAAGCTGAAGGAGTTGAACTTGTTGAGCCCTGAACAGCAGAAGCTAATTAAGGCACTTGCTTTCTTGAGTTTTTTGAGTTTGGGAAATCACTTGCTTTCTGAAGGCATTTTGAAAATCTTGTTTTAAAAAAAAAAATCATATGATTTGTAATATGTCCAAAACAATGTGAGTCTGAAAAAATAAAATGAAAAATAGCAAGAAACTCCCTTAGGGGATGACCCCACACTGTTTTTTTCTGTCAAACATGTATCTGGTCATGATGATTTTCTGTTTCAGATTTATTAAAGAAAATACTTTCGGCAAAATTTAACTTGAACAAATAGTTATAGCTCTGTAATTATACATAATAGAGCCATGGTATCTAAAGCAAAGTTATTTATACCTTTAACAAATTTCCAGTGATGTATGATATGACTGGCTATCACATTCCTGTTTAGTAATACTGGGGAAATAACTGAACTTTTGCAAATAATATTTTGCAGTATTTAAAAATAATAGTAGTGATCTAAGAAAACACGCCTGTTAGGCAGCAACTACATTGTCAAAATTGTGTGCCTTCATGTTGTGAATCAGAGAGCAGTGTTTGTTCACCTGTAGGTCACATAACTTTGCTGATTTTCACTTTGATATGAATTGACTGCTGATATTTATTAAGTGTTTAACCAAACAAAACTTGTATCTCAGTATGGCTTCTCATCTTCCACAGTGTTTTGATGTGATTTCTTACTAATACTGCTTGCATTGGGATCCCAACATAAAATCACACTTAGGTTGGCCAATTTTCAGTAATACTTTTCAATAACACAAGCATTTTACAGTGAATGTATCATATCATGTCAGCCTGCAGACCACCTTGCCCCTTAATGCACAATCTACTGTTCTTACTGTTCTTCAAATACTAGTGTTAATATTTAACTATTGATAATATTAATAACATGTACCTTAAACAATTACATATATTTATTTTATTTTTATTTAACATTTGTTAACTGGGAAAGTCCGACTTGGAACAAAGCCAATTTTCAGTGGAGGCCTGCGGAGAAACGCTCTAGACACATATTTATGTGTTTATCTTATCCAACTTCTTTTAATGTCCTTTTGTCAAAATTACACTTTGCACAGCTACCCAACGTGACACTATTACTTCATTTTTGAATTATTAATGGCTATATAAATAATATTTTATATTTTTCATAACCATTCTCAAGGGATTTTTATTAAAGTATACAAATATTGCTTATGTTTATAACTGTGTGGACCAAAATGCTATACAGCTAAGGACATGTGCATGTTACCCATCTCTTTTTGTGGATTTTTTTTAGTTTACTCCTTTTGCATGCATGCGAGCAAACTTCTAGTCTTGGCACTGACTTCATTAATGCATTACTAAAGCAAACATGACAAATGTAATATGTACTTTTGCTTTTGATAGTCTTCAGTACCGTTGGGCACGAGTATCTCATACAGACTGTTTCAAAAATTTATGTCATCTTGCAGATGATATTTCACTCCCATAACCTCTAAACTGTCTTTGATTTTGCAAAATGTCCCAATATTGCCTCATATTGTTGTCGTTCGACTTGTAAAAAGTTAAATCACTCAAGAATCATCTCATGTTCACTCACAACTAATAGTTATAGAAACGGATACAGTGTGTGAGTGATGTAATTGCAGTGTCGGTGGAGGCAAGTCACTCACTCAAAAGCATTCAAAATGGCAATCAGGTTGCCAGTAATGTAAGCATTACACCCAGTTCACATAGTACTCATACAACACATTAGACCAACATGTACTGGGGAACTTAAAAACAGCCTTCCTAAATCTCAAAAAACACCCTAGATATTTATTTTACAAAAAGAATTCTCAGCAACCCCAAAAAACTCTCAATCAGAAGAACACTCAATGGAACATATACAGTCACACCCCTTGGAGCCCCAACTACAAAGTCCATAAGGCAAGCCAACACAATACCGAATATTTTAATCATAGGAGACTCCATGGTGAGACATACTGATGTCCCTCTCACCAGTCTGAATAAGGAGAATGTCGTAAAATGGTCAAGAAGTGTTTGGACAACAGCTGTTCTGTCTTCTCTGTTTCTAGAAGCAGCAGTGGATGACCACACACATATTCTTCTTAGGCGAGGACATCCTGACACAGTGTATGAATGGGATGTGTTTGTTCTTATGCGAGGACATCCTGACACAATGTATAAACGGGATGTGTTTGTTCTTAGGCGAGGACATCCTGACAGTGTATGAATGGGATGTGTTTGCAGCAATTACTGCTAGATAACCATCAGAAGTACAAAACACACATTTCCCCAAATTCTCCAAGTATGAAACATTGTTAAGGAAGCTACCAAGATACTCAGACAACAATAAAACGGAAGCAACACAGAAGATCAACACACTAATGTATAGAACTCAAAAGTTTGAATACTAATGTGGGAATCTGTTAACTAATTCTGACTCCTCTGGGGGATGGTGCCACCCAGCAAAAAATGCTTTGACATTTCAACATCAAGTTTTGATTTTTGCTGTTACTCCACTAATGCAATATTAGATGTTGACATTTCTGCATGTAAAACACTTAATGTCACATAGCCAATTAAACTGCTGCTACTATACTAATAAATTATTTCACCTTTGTGCATGATATAATGCAACTGAATGATACTTGAAAGGCTCTTGTACTTTGGACAGAAATGTAAGTACTATTAATGTGCTTACTTCTAAAGAAGTGCTGTGGTGAAACATATAGCAACACTTTGTTATCAAACATCTGTATTTATAGACATAGCCCTGCCTCAGACCAAAACGGGAGTCTGACTTTTGAAAGAGCAGGATGCAATTTATGTGTATGATGTTACCATAGCTGGTGTCTCTAGCTTGTGTCAAATTTCATAATCTATATTATGTCACCTTGTATTCTGCATCATTGTGCACTCTGAAACACATGACAGTGTCCACAGGCACCTGGTGTCCATCTTTTATTTAGGTCATCTTGAACATCCAAATAGCATACAGAGGGCATGGTCATTTGTTTATTTGGTCTACTTCAGAATGTTGAAACCTGAGATTATCAAAGACCACGTCATCAAGATGAAATAAATGAAAACCCACTTCGACAGACTGGATCAAGGACAACCTTCCCAGGGTAAGTAATCACAGTCAACAACACACAAAACCTAAACTGCACCATTTTAAAGGGTCTATATCAGCTGAGCGAAAACTCTATTACGTGAATACAAATATGCCAAACTGTATTGTGCGAAGTACGTAAACCTCGAACGTCCAAAACCGTGAATTCCGAAATGTCGATTTGTTTTGGTTGGTCCGTCTGTGGTACAACTCTGTAAGGTAAGTGTGCAATAGATAGGACTTTAGGGTTAGGATTTGGGTTAAGGTAAGTGCATAGATAGATAATATATGTAATATTTAGTGTAGTGTTAGATGTAGGGTTTTTTTAAGTGTATGTATGTATGTATGTGTTTTATTTTTTTGGGTGTATGTCTGTAGGGGAAGTGTGCAGTAGTTACGGACCTTAGGGTTACGGAGGGGTTAAGGATAGTGCATAGATAGTTGTGTATGTGGGGTTTAGTGTAGTGTTGGAAGTAGGGGTTTGTTAAATGTATGTATGTGGATTATTTATTTTGTTTGGGTGTATGTCTGTAGGGTTTGGTTAGTGTATAAATGTGCTTTATTTATTTTGTTTGGGTGAGTACTAAGTAGCAGGTGGTGGGGTTGGCCGACTATGATAGTTCGATATTTTATTTTTCGCAGTTTAGTGCATTCGGGATTTTCGTGGTTTGAGGTATAGGGGTCGATGTTTAGGTATTCTCATAAAGGGGTTTTTGCTCAACTGATATAGACCCCATTTTAAACCCACCCAGGAGGGGGGCTATACCCCCCACACCTCCCCTAACTAAATATACAAACTCCAAGATTCCACTACATTTGGAAAAAGGGCAAAGTTCACCTTCATGGCCAACATGTTACTTATCCTGGGAAGATCTTCATTGATCTAGTCTGTCGATGAAGTGGGTTTTCATTTATTTCACCTCGATGATGTGGTCTTCGATGATCTCAGGTTTTGACATTCTCAGGTAGACCCTGTTTATTATATTTATTTTTATGTGTTTAATGTCCTTTGTAGATCTGGATTACTCATGGAAGACATGAACCATAAAAAACATGGAATTGATGGCTTGATAACAATATTCTTTACCACTGTAATATTGCATCAAGAGTCCAACTTACAATAAAATAAAATAATTATATTGGTTAATAAATTAATGAAACAATGATTTTACTCATGAAGCTTCATGGAATAAGGAAGCGGAGGAAGAGGAGTGTGGTCGCAAACATTGCCAGTCACATAACTATATCTCACTTGTTTACAAGAGTCCAAGCAATGGTGGCATCCTTTGAGCCTCCATAGGTCATGAGTGGAACTCTCTTTCCCTTTCATACATTGCTTGGCTGTCCTTTAAAACTGTGTTGGTTCTGAGGGAATGAAGAAAGACATACATATAGGTAGCAGTAGGATTCAAACCTAAGGAGGATGAAATGAGCGGCTTAGCAGTCTAAACTGGATAGTGGGAAATAAAAAATATATCTGCTGTTGAAAATATAGCTTTTCTGTGTTGTTCAGGAATTTGAACTTAAAAGAAGAGTAGATGTGGAAAGGCAGATGCTTTTGTCGCAAGCAGCTAAAATAATCTGTGGTATGAGTAGAGATGTGAGTATTTTCGTTTTAAGTACAGTGTGACAATTTCTGGTACAGACTGTAGATTAGAATTTGTCTATCTGACAGTTTATAATGCTATACTTTTATTTTAAGTACAGTGCAAATGTATTTCTGGTGCAAGCTGTGCACTGTAGTTTTGACTATGTGGCATAGTTCATAAGGCTTATATTTTCATTTTAAGCACATTGTTGTCTGACTACAAGACACGGGTTATAATGCTTATACTTTGATTTTCAACATGATATGACTGAATTTGTTGTGCAGACTACGGACAGTAGTTTGATTACATGACACAGGTTATAATGCTTACACTTTGGCTACCCAAAGGGAAATTATTTGTGTTTCCCTTGCTGGTTCTTCATAATCCAGTTTAGTTGAACTTGTAAAGACTAATTTGTTTAGTTGTCTGTAAAATTAGAAATTGCATTTCCATGTACATTTACAAATGCACACAGAAGTCAGTACTTACATTTATTTATTTATTGCCATTTGTTTACTGGAATAGTCTAACTGGGAGAAATTCCATCTTTAGCACAGGCCAGGGGAGAAAATCTCATAGAACATTAGTAACATACAGTAAAACTGGTACATAGAAATAACATAATAAAACTTAGTCAAAATGCATTCTTATGGGTTACACAGATTTAAAAATGCATTCATAAAATACAAAAAAAAAAAGGAAAAAAAAAAAAAGAAAACAAAGCATTATAAAGATGGTTAAAAATCATAAAAAGTAAAAATGTTCTCTTTTTTTGTTAGGCATTACCTTCAATTTAAGGTGAAGTTGCTTGAGTAGGGACACAGTGAGTTCAAGTGTGATACTGACATAGAGTGAATTAAAAACTCTTGGGGTCATTCCAAGATGGCTGCCGACTAGATTAGTCCCTACTCTCTGAGCTCCTCACAGCTATTTAACCTTTAGTGATTTTTATAACTTTATATCAAACTTTTTCCTCAGTTTTTTCAAAAAAAAAACATTTTTTAAATCTTTTTCTACGTATTTGGATTATTTTTGGCTTGGAATTTCTTATCCTGGGACTTATTTTACCTCAGAACAACTCTGATATTACATCTGTTGGGCCACCTGCTGCTTCAGGCTATTCCTGGATTCTGACATCCTGTCAAGTGCACTGCATTCCTGGTCATGGCTACAAAATCTGACTCCATGGAGACTCAACCTACAAAGGCCAAATTTTCTTCAATGCTCTCTCCTGAAAAAGACTCCAGCTCAAAAAGATTAAGGACATCCAAACAATCTACTGAAACTTCCAAAGTAAGTAATAAATACTTAATTGATTCAAACTTTCACTTAGAGGAATTAAAAATAGCATTAAAGCCTATCCAAAGTGCCATCCAAAACTTTTCAGAACAGTTTGCAGATTTTAGTAAAACTTTAAAACAAATAAATGACAGAATGGATATGATAGAAAATAGAAATACAGCTCTAGAGATAAAAACTGATACTTTGGAAACTGTTCTTAAATCTAAAGATAAGATTATTTCTGATATACAAACTAAGCTGCTGGATTTGGAAGCCAGAAGCCGAAGAAATAATATTATTATCCGTGGTTTGCCAGAATCTTATGACAATAAAAATTTATTATCTGTGACTAAAGACATTTTTGAAACACTGTTAAACTGTGAAACATCCTCAAAGCCTATAATTGTAGAGAGAGCACATAGAGCTTTACGTTCCAGACAAGATTCTTCTTCACCAAGGATTATCTATACTAAATTACTAAACTTTCAAGACACTTTCCAAATCCTGGAGACAGCTGAAAGTAAAAAACAATTTATATGGAAATCTCACAAACTGACATTTTCCCAAGATCTTCCTTCTCAAATAAAATTAAATAGACAAAAACTTGCACCTTATTGTGCTGACTTGATAAAAAGAGGGATAAGATTTCGTATGTCTTATCCAAATACTTTGTCTTTTACAGTCAATGAAAAAAGATTTGTGTGTTCTGATCCAAAAGAGGCTAAAGACATTTTTGTTAAAACATTTAAAATGCTACCAGACAGTGTGTCATAATATGTTACTTTGAATGAATTTTAAATGTGATATATTACAGTCATGTTTCATGTTTTAGAAAACATATGTCTGTTAGTATCTAACTTTATTTTTCCTTTTTCCCTAATATGTTAAATGGAATGGAGATATATTTTTTACTTGTTATTACAAGGATTAATATACCTTAGATGCATATGTTTTACAGACATGTGAAATGTTGTCATGTTTTTTTTTAAACTGCCATATAGCTATTTTCTCGTTATTCACGAAGAAAATACATTAGTTTCTTTTTAGTTTATGTTTAAAAGTTCCCCTTGCAGTTGTGCGGTTGATGGAGGGAGAATTTTGCGCATCTCGAGACCTCCTGAAGAGAAAATCTTCTCCTGAAAGCACCAGCTGCATCTGTATTGCAGCACGCACCTTCTAGGAACGCTCAGAAGACGTGGGTGATGTCATCATTCATTGCGGACTGCTGATAGCGCCACATATGTAGTGGTGTGTATCGTAAATAATCAGTAAGCGGTGAAAAAGTCTTTTATTTCTATTTTCACAAAGATAGAAGGATTATAAATATGTGATGTACATTTTTTACTTCAGCGGAGGCTATTTTTCATTTCTTTTACAATGATGATCCACATTTCCCTTTTTAAGCCACTAATCCGAGTAAAGCTACTCAGTGTTAAATGCGGACATATGTACAACCATTAAGACAGGTTAGTCCTATTAATTACTACCACGCAAGAGTGGATTAACAACCATAACGCATTTTAAAGTTATAGTAGTGTCAAATAATACATTTTTACTTCACTGCTTGCTTGTTTGTTTAATAATATGATGTATTTTAATAAATATATTATGGGGGACTGTGCATTTAAGTTATGCCTAAGAAGCTAATACACTCAGTTGAAAAGTTTAGATAGGCTTGAATCTAAGCTTGTTGGTTAAACACACATGTTATGAGTAACTTGGTTGAAATGTCTTAGATCTTGGCTTATTTTGTTTTAGCTAACAAGAGTTACACAGAAGAGAATGTATTTTGTGTATGAAATATTTAATATTCTGTTGCCATATTACGTTCCTATATTCTAAAAGGGCAGTTTAACCTTTATACAGTAGATTTAACGTCACAAACATTTTAAAACAAATCCTTCAAAATGTATAAATTTGCAATAGTTTTCAAGAGACTAGGTATTATTCAGTAGTTTTTATTTCTATCCATATTTTATCACTAGATGGCGACAAAGTACATATATTATACAGCAGAATACTGAGAGATGTTACTAATAGCAGCAGTTTTTGGCAGTTAGTTTTCATTTATATAGGTTTGAATTATAAAATCTAGGTCTTCTTGAGAAAATACTTGCCATATTTAGAAGTAATTTAAATGACTATACTCTAATTTCAAACATTTCTTGTATTAGCTATTTTTCTATAATGAATACTGACAAAGTCATTGTAGTTAATTATATGATTATAGGTAATTGTGTAATCTTATTTTGTTTTACTTTATTTATAGTTATCTTTTTATATATAATTAAGATACCAGCTTATATATGACATACTTACTGTTAGTTTCTCATAGGTTTATTAATATATACAGTAATGTGATTATATTAGTCTTTTAATAATAATATATGTTATTTCAAATATGTTGGATTCTTATCATAAATATTCGCTATAACTGGTATGTTAAATACTTGAGGAAATTCATTTATCACTATATAGTTTTTCCTAAAAATAGGAGCTTGTAGTTAATTATATTAAGTAGGGATTGAATATGTTGGACATCTTGAATTTAGCTTGTATTGTAAATAGGTTTAGTAATGTATTACTGATTTTAATTTTTGTTAGGTTAATATGGAGTATTCTTTATACAAATTTCATACTTTTACGATCTAAAATTTCACCATTTAATTTATTTACATTTCATCTTCCTTTATCATTAGGTGTTTGGTGGGTAGGCACTAGGGTTAGGATAAAGGATATAAATAATTCTTATAATACTTTTGATATTATTTTTCTTTTACAGGAGATTTTTATTAATGTGATGTCATATTTAAATACTGTTCAATTAAAATCTGTTTTTTTTAGCTTTTCCAAATGTACTGATTTAATTGTGGTTTGGACTCTAATCTGTGGTTTCTGGGCAGTATCAATGATAATGGTAAGCTTAGAATATGCCAATTGACTTAATATTAGATTCCTGGAACGTTAGAGGTATTCAAGACAAAACAAAAAAGTCATTATTGTTCCATTTGATTTTCAAGTCACAAGCCAATATTTGTTTTATTCAGGAATCCCATATTCCTCGTCTTGATTGGAATAAAGAGACTAACAAAAAATGGATTAGGAAGATTGTAGCTTCAGGAGATTCATCGAATTCCAGAGGAGTAGCAATAATTATTAAGCAAAAATTTTTGGGGAACATTATAGATGAGAAATTCGATAATGATGGTAGATGGTGTTTATTTACTACTTCCATTCATGGTCTTGATAAACCTCTTTTAGTTTTAAATATATATGGCCCATGTAATTCACAACATTTGTTTATTTTAAAGATTCATAAAATTCTCACATCATATAAAGACCACTATATTATAGTAGGTGGAGATTGGAATGCAGTAATAAACCCAGAAATTGATCGTTCTCACTCTGCTGTCTCTGACAACTATCAATAAACTATGGCTCTTAATGATTTGATGGAAGACTATAGTTTAATGGACCCAATACATACTGTTAAAATCCCAAATAGAAGTGATATTTATACATGCTACTCTAAATGTTACCATTCATGGTCCAGATTGGATTTTTTTCTAATTTCTGATTCTATCTCAAAATATATTTTAGATTTTAATATTGAACCTAGATTCTTTTCTGATCACTCAAGAATTCTGTTAAATCTAAACATAAATAACAACATTAAAAATAAATGCAATATGAACAAATGGTCTTTAAATAACAATTTACTACATAATGAAGAAATTTGTAAACAATGTTCCGAAATTTTACATGAAATGGAGGCCAATTTGGAAACATCAGATATCCCTTATGACATTCAATGGGCAGCTTGTAAAACGAGATTAAGAGGTCTATTTATCAGTAAAGCGGCCTATTTTAAAAAACTTTACTCTAAGAAAGAGGAGTTTTTAAAATCTAGAATTCTATCCCTGGAAAAACAACTTAGAATGAAATATGATTACTCTATAGAAAAACAAATTCTTGAAGATCAGAAAGATTTAATTTTGCTTCATCAACATAATCTATCTTTAGCTGAACAAAAATTACTTGCTTCATACTCAGAATGGGCTCAGGTTCCCTCTAAACTACTAGCCAGAATTATTAAAATTAACATTAATAGACCAAAAATATCATCTTTGTCTTATAATAATAGATTATATAACACAGATGAAGAAATTATTCAACTCTTTACTACTCTTTTTACTGACTTATATTCAAATTCTCCTAATTTTGGTAATGAGAATAACATAGAAACCTTCTTAGATTCTCTGCAGTTTCCTAAACTAAATGATAGCCAACAAAGTTTACTTTCAGCACCTATATCCCTACAAGAAATCTCAGATTCAATTGACAATCTTAAATCAGCTAAATCTCCTGGTCCGGACGGATTCACTCCGGAATTCTTCAAAACCTTTAAAATGGTAATTCTTCCCTTTCTTTTCAAGGTGTATAACTATATAAGACTCAATGACATCTCAGATATTCATTGGAATACTTCTAAAACTATCTTAATTTTGAAAAGTAATAAAGAAAAATCTGACCCAGCTAACTATAGACCCATTTCTTTAATAAATATAGATATTAAGATTTTATCATCTATCTTTTTAATAAATATAGATATTAAGATTTTATCATCTATCTTAGCTAATAGATTGAAAAAAATTTTACCCTCAATTATCTCTAAAGATCAATCTGGTTTCATGTCTCTCAGACATGCTTGGGACAACACATTGTCCTTAGAGTCTATAATTCACCTTATTAAAAAAGAAGCAAACCCAATATATGCACTGATCATGGATGCATCAAATGCTTTTGACAGAGTCTCTTGGAATTTTCTTTTTCAGACCATGTCTTGTTTTAATATTCCTACATTCTTCTTAAACTTCATTAAAATATTATACAAAAACATGTATACTAGACTCTACATTAATGGACATTTTTCATCTCCTATAAAGATTACTAGAGGAACAAGACAAGGATGTCCACTGTCTCCTTTTCTCTTTAATATTTATTTAGAACCTTTATTGTTATATATTATTCAAAATACTTTTCACAATGTCCCTAGAATACTTAATACCAAAATTTATTTCTCAGCCTTTGCTGATGACCTAATAATTTACTTTCAAACTCCTATTTCTGACTATAGAAAAATAACTAACTCTATTAATTACTTCTCTTCAGTTTCGAATTATCTCTTAAACTCTTCCAAAACCTATATATTTCCTTTAAATCATTTGGTACATAATACATGTCTGTTTTCAGACCATCAGTTCCAGTTTACCTATAATATAAAATATTATCAACTTAGAGCACAATAATAAATCATCTTCTCAAAATAATATACATAAAATTTGGAATTTGATCTTATCTGATATAAATAGATGGCAGCTTCTAAATCTTTCGCTTTTATCAAAAGCTGCGATAATTAAAATGAATATTTTGCCTAAATTCCTTTATCAATTTATGTCATCTGATCAGATAATTCCGAAATCTTTCTTTGACTATGTAAACAAGGCTTTGGCTAAATTTTTATGGTTCCCCAAATCTGTCAGAATTTCATATTCCAGACTATCAGTTTCTAAGGACAAAGGGGGTCTGGGTCTTCCTAACTTGTATCTCTATTATCTGATAGTTTCATCCAACAAACTCTTCACCATATCTAATTTCAAAAATATTACTCATATAAATCACTCTTTATGGATGGAAATATGGTATAAATACATCATTTCAAAAAATATAAATCCAGAAGCTCTTCCCTTTATCTCTTTGGACAACATTTGTACCAAAAATTTATCCATCTTTATTAAGCAAAAGATTAATGCTTTTCAATCTTTACTAAAAATGTGCAATTTAGATAAGATTTCTCATTATATACAACCAATTCATCTAAACCCAAATATAATGATTGATAATAAACCTTTTGACTTAACAAAATATCCTCTTATAAAAAATCTAAAAATTGGAGACATCTTGAAACATCTTGACCTTCCTTTACCTGATTGGCGTGGGTCACTGAAAGTTAATTGGAACTATTCACCTATTCTTCGTCAATTAAGACAAATAATCAAAAGTAAGTTTTTATGTATAGACCCAACAGAACTTCAAATGAATAATCTCAACACAATTATCAAAATGATATCTTCATCAGATAAAATGCTCTCAAATTCCTACAAGTTGATAAAGAGCTTAACGACAGAAAACAATTGTCTTTTATCTAATACATGGCTGAATTATAATTCTAAGATTTCTGAGTCTCAAAAACTTTTGGCTATCAGACATACAAAGGAATTTATCCCTTTCAAAAAACTATTATATACGCAATTAATGATTTATAATGATGCCTATTATACCCTTTATAAATTAAATAAATTCAATCCAAACAAATCTTCATCATGCTCTTGTTGTTATCATCCCCAAGCTGATCTACTTCATATTCTGTGGTATTGTCATTTTTCTCATAGATTATGGACTTCTCTGAAAGTCAGACTACAAAGAATGGGATACCATAAATCTACGTTGTCCTGGGAATTTGCCATTCTTCATATTCCTTTAACGCATTTATCTAAATTAGACACTCATGTTATCATTTTTATTTGCTCTTTATTAAAACTTTACATTACACAAAATTGGCTTGATCGCACCAAACTAAATTGGACAACCTTTCAAAAAATGGCTTATTCATATATTGATGCACAGGGGAACATAGTTAGAAGTCCAAATAAAAAGGCATTAAAGAATTTGGTATTAGAAAAAGTGTTAAATATTATCAATAGTTAATGTCATCACATTGAGTATTGTTTCATGATGGTATTTTTCTTACAATGTTTTTTTTTTTTTTTTTTCTCTTTTCTCTTTATCTGTTCAGGATACCTAACTTGTATATAGTGTATATATTTAGTAATGTTTTATTATTATTGTTATATGTAAACTCTCCTGAATGATTGTCTTTTAGTTATGAGTTGCAATATTCCTATTCAATTCTACTTATATGTACAAAACTCCTAAATGTCTGTTTTATAAATTGAATAAAAATTTATTGGAAAAAAAAAAAAAAAAAACTGGTGGGGGTGAAAAAGGGTGAGGTGAGTGAGAGATATGACTGGATAAAAGTAGTTAGTAAGTGGGTGTTACCAGGTGGGGCAGGTGATAGTGGACTGTGTAGGTATGAGTACAGTGAGATACATCATTTTTATCAGCTTGGAAATAGGAGAAGCAGAACCAGTTATTACAAATGTGACATTTTAAAGAGGTTTTGAAAACAGGAATATTTGGGGAGTTTCTGATGAGCATGTTGACTGAGTTCCAAGTTTTAGCTACCTGGTTGTAGCAAAGACTAATACCTAATTACTTGTCTTGTTTGTAGACAGAGAGTAGATTTTTGTCACTCTGAGTGTGAGTTACTACATCACTTTGTAGGTTAGTAGCCAGGGTGGGGCAATTGGAAGGTTTATTCAGGATTTTGTAGGCTGTTACAAGTTGAGTAAACAAGTTAAGTAAAGCTGAGGTAATGTTGCAGTTCTAGCCAGTTTAATTCTTGTAGCGCAAAGCAGCGATGAGTATTATAAGATTTACCAATAGCAAAGTGGGCAATTTTGTGGTAGTATTGTTCTAATTTGATAAGAATGGAAGTCTGTAGATTAGTGAATATTGGGGATGTGAGATTAACATAGGAAGTAGGTAGGAGGAGACAATCGCATCTTTAGCAGAGCTAGTGAGAAATAATTTAGATCTATAACAAGCCAGTTTTGTAAGTCAAATTTAAGTTTGTCGTCTATTATAAACCTAGGAGTTCAATGTTAGAGACTTCATCAATTACAGGGTTATTTAGTTATGTGATTTTGAAATTCTGTTTATGATGGGTATGGGAATTTGTTAAAAAGGAGAAGTTTAGTTTTTTAGAGTTAAGTTGCAGCTGAGCATTGTTAAGGCATTTTTCAGTAGAGTTGAAGGTCTACTGGGTTATATTTTGTAAGTGGGCTAGATTAGCGGAGGTGTAGATAAGGGTGGAGTCATCAGTGTAATGGATTAGGGAGGCATGCTGTGATGAAGTCTGGAGGTTGTTGGTGAACATATTGAATAGGAGGGGGCTGAGAATGGAGCCCTGGGGACTCCTATAGAGACTGATAAAGAAGGAGACAGGGTATTGAGCTGTTTGACTTATTGTTGACTTTTAGAGAGGAAGCTATGAGACCATTTGAGAGAAGTTAAAGACAGTTGCTGTAGGAGTTTGGTATGGGAGATGATGCTGAAGAGTTTAGATAGATCGAAAAACATGGGAGATGTAAATTTACTGTTATCTCTAGTTTTGTTAATGGTGCCAGTAAATGATATAAAGGCAGTGGTGATTCTTTGGGCAGGGTAGAAACCACACTGAGTTGGAAAGAAGAGTCGTTGTTGGTGAAGATATTTAAGGAGTTGTTTATGAATGCACATCTCTAGTAGTTTAGCAAGAGGTGACAGTATAACTATGGGATGAAAGTTTTTGTATTTTACACTGAAGAAAGCTTTTGTCAAAACCAGTATGCAAGTTCTTTTGTACTGGTTTTTATTATTGGATTAAACAGCTAATTATATTCACCATTGTTTGTGCTGGTGTTTTTTTTGGCCTTGCACTATTGCCATATGTGTGTACTACGGGGTTTTGCATTATTAAAGTTAGAGATGTCTGATGAGTTCTCTCCTTTGTGAAGAGGAGTAACGTGAGAGTGTTTTCAGATTGTTGGGACATGGGAATCACTTTATTTAATTTCTCCAGATCTTTTGGGTTTCCAATACCATGATGATAATGAACCACAGTCAGGGTATGATTAAGTTCATGAGGGTAGTATTGCTTCAGTCTCTGATGTTAGCCAAACATGCTGTTTGCAGCACACGCAGTATGCCCAAACGTGACTCCTTCTGCTATTCACATCAAGTTAAATATATTGGTTGCATATCTAAATATGACTGTAAATTCTTTTTTTATGAGTACCATTGCTCCTACTACTATTGAAACTGTCTGGGTATCTTTCTTCCACATTGCTCTCATTTCTCCTTGCAAATTCTGCTATTATATGACTTTGAGTCTCTCTCTCTCTCTCTGTGAGACACTGTAACTGCTAGGTTTAGCAAGTTCAGTGATTAAAGCTACTTTTATTTATTTTTTTTCATGGACTACTATATCTTATCTGGTTTTCTTGTATTTATTTTTTGAATTGTTGGTAATGGGTGATCCTATGTGATATGCACTTCATCATTCTCTATAATGCTTTGTAGCTCATGTTTCCAGTGTTTCTCAGCTACTTCTATATTGTAATGTTTGCACAATTCCCAATGCAACATGTGACATGGGATTCTTTTATGGGACAATTGATGAGAATGGAAACTGGATATGCCATGGTACCTGTAGCTATTTTTAGGTACTCCACTCAGGGTGTGCATGGTTTACATTTGTTAATTTTATGAGGGAAGTAGGGACAGATTTGAAGGAAAAGATACGTGTAGCAATACTGGGGTTACCTGAGGTGGTGGTGGCCTGTGTGGGGTTGGCTTTATTTAAGGTGGATATGGTATTTATGAAATAGTCACTAAATCGGGTAGCAGTTTCCAGAGGGGGTTGTCTGGTAGAAGGTTTGCGTTAGTTTTATGTCCTGGATGGAGTATTTTGTTTATGACTGACCAGAATTTGCTGGGTTTATTTTTATGGTTTTGCTGGAGCCTAACTCCCCATATGAGCATCTTAATATCCTTTCGCCACATCTCACTATTTCTTTTCTCATCCTTTAAATTTCCCTTGGTAACAAACCTCCTCCCCATCTATCTGTTCTTTTCTTTTTACTTCCTCTTTTCTGCAAAACCTCTCACACCTTCTCAAATAATATTTGCCTTTCAAGAGTTATTAAACACTACCTTCTCTCCTTCTTATAATCCATTTCCTCTCCTACATCCTGCATAATGCATAGGAATACATTTGAATTAACCAAGCTATCACAGTTTTTCTTCTTCTAGCTTCATTATTGCAGCATTTCTTCCTTCTAATATATGGGGTCTATTCTTCCCGACCTATGGCATGTATTACTTGGAATATTTATTTGATTGTACTCATGCCCTGTGTACACAACTCATATATGGCTATTGCAGATATTGTTTTTGTATGTATATATTACGTTTGAACTGTCTACTTTTCTTCTCAGGCTTCTACAGAAAGGAGTTATTGGCAAGTCAGACTTTTTTGGTAAGTAAATGTCAATGAAATAAATAACTAACCAAATAAATATATGTATATATGTATACATAGACAAATATATAAATAAGTAGAAATTCCATAACACTCATGAGCCAAGCCAGCCTAATTTAGTGACTTATCATTTTTAAGGACAATTTAGCCATTGAATTATTTCTCTTTTTTTTTCAGTTTGCTATGTCAGAAACTCTCTAATTCAGATTTCTGATTGTTTGAAATACCTCTCTGATCATTTGTGAATGCTGAGTAGATATAGGTTCATAGGTTCATAGGTTCATACTAGGCTATCTGCCCAAGGGCATTTATAAGCCTAGCCCATAGTTATGTGGCTTTCGCCACCCCTTTAGTTTGAATAAAAACTATGCCTATCATTTTTCTGTGCCTCTGTCACGCAGTGACACTGAAGTAATCCCTGGGGTATATCTGCGATCTCCCATCCATTGGTCAAGATTCCTCTTGAACAAGGCCAGCTGCTCTGCCTCACATGTACCGGGATTTTGTTCCACAGCATAGGGAGTCTCTGGGTGATGAATCTGTCCCTCCAGCACCTTCTATTTATAACCGTGTCAAGGTTTAAGTCTCCCGCCCTTGTGGTTCTGAGGGATCTAGATTTTTTGAGGTGAAGCATATTCATCAAATCTGGGTTTGACATGGCCTTATATGTCAGGCACAGGTCACCTCTGAGCAAGCGGTATGAGACTGAATAGAGCTGGAGTTCTTTCAGTCGGGCAGCATAAGACATATTTTTGAGACCCTTTATCCTTTTGGTGAGGAACTTTTGGGGCCTTTCAAGCTGCATCAGGTGTCTGGTCAGATACATTGCGAACGGGGCATTGTACTCAATCATAGGTCTAATGAGTGATGAGTACAGGGGGACGATGACCTCCCTTGATCTAGGTGTGAATCCCTTCATGATCAGGTGGGCGATATAGAAGGTTTTCCTAACTACTTTAGCAACATGAGTGTCAAACGAAAGGCTACTGTCAACTTGGGTCCCCAGATCCCTGATGACTTTTTCTGTGCTCAGTGGATTGCCACCTATATGGTAGCTAGGGGTAACCTTGTTTTTCCGAAGGGTATGACTATGCATTTTTGGCGTTTAACTTCAGGCCATGGCTCTGGCACCAGTTATCCATTTCTGTGAGGCCCTTCTGGAGGATATCTGTGTCAGATGTGTTTTCGACTATGGCCAGTTTGCAGTCATCTGCAAACTTTGTCAGCCATAACCCTCCTGTGTTTGCTTGTACTTCAGAAAAGTAGATGCCGAACAAGAGTGGACCCAGGACTGAGCCCTGTGGGACACCACTTGTGACAGGCTTTGAGTCTGACATGGCTCCAGCAACTCTGACCCTGTGGGTTCTGTCGCTTAGCCAGTTTGCAACCCATCTTGTGATGTATGGGTTTACATTCAAGCTGATGAGTTTTTCGATGATACCTGAGTGGGGTATTGTGTCAAGGCCTTTGCCAGGTCGAGGTAGGCTGTATGGACTGCCTTTCCTCATCAATGGCCTTGGTGACTGTCTCGAAAAGTCAACCAAGTTTAAGAGGCAGGATCTGCCTTTGACAAAGCCAAACTGGGTTGGATCCAAAGTCTGCAAGTTCCCTATGTCTTTATTTATGAGTTCCATTATGATCCTCTCCATGGCTTTGCAGATAAGGCTTGTCAAGCTAATGGGGTGGTAATTTCCAGGGTCTGTGGAGGCACCGCCCTTATGAAGTGGGACCACAGTCGCGCGCCACTCCTTGGATCCTGAGGTGAGGCTAAGATTAAACAGCTGTCCTAACTGTGGGTTTAATTCGTTGAGTTCATGAAGCACACAGCCGGGGACACCATCTGGTCCCATGGATGCTGTGTTTTGCCTTAGTGAGGGCAGTTCTCACCTGGGCGTTGGAGATGTTTGGGGGCTACAATCCTCTGGAATAGATATCTCTCCTTTTGGGGAGGGAGAAGTTTGCACTGAACCTGTCAGCCAGTATGTTAGCAATGTGTGTAGGTTCAGTAATTTTCACATCATTTTGAACTAATTCTGAGCATATCTGGGAGTTTCCTCCTAGGTTTCTAACATAGCTAAAGAAGGCCTTATGATTGTCTTTAGAGTCCTTGGCGATTTTTCTCTCAAAATTTGCCTTGGATGATTTTATGAGAGCTCTTAGTTTTTACTTATAATGATCAAAGGTGTCTTACCTTTCAAGGATTTTGCTCTATCTTGTAGTAGCTTCCTCCTTTTGTTGTAGAGCTTGTTTATGGCTGGGGTCCACCAGACTGGATGCTTGCCTTTGGTACAGAGAGTCTTAGTTTTGTTTGGGATTGCCTGATCCATGCAGTCCTGTAGGTGCTGGTAGAAGGCATTTATAAGTGATTCAGCGGTTTGAGTAATGTTTACCACTGGCTCAGGGGCCTTAAAGGAGACCACACTAGTTTTTAGAAGTGTGAAATCGGCTTTTGAGAAGTTTTTCACTGTGGTCTTTCTTATTATATTTGCATTCAGAATACAAATTTCCATTATTTTTATCATTTATCTTCTTCTTCTTTACTTAGTTTAGCATTTTTACTACTTTGCCATACGTTACCACTTAATAAAACAGAAGATACTATTCCTTTACTTAACACTCAGTGCTATTTATATATTGAACACCACTATTTTTATAAAGCTCTTTAGCAACAGATACAAATGAGGTTTTGAACAAATTCATCTAATAATTCACACAAATTTGTCAACTCATGGACTGAATTTGACATTCCAAAGTAATCAAGTTGAATAATTCATGCACAAATGATAAACAAAAGCTGTCCTATTCTGCTAGAAAAATAATTTGAATTAATGTAGCCACCAAATGCAAATGCAGATATTCAGAAAATGTTTTTTGTAATATATACCTACTTCATCCTTCTGGTACAATGCTGTCACATTTTCATTGGGCAACACGTGCTAAATAGCAAAGTAATAAAAAGGAACATATACCAGGACAATTCCACTAAACACTGCACATTTTATTAATATTATGAGCTATTAAAATATCAAGCTATGCATACTTTTGCATTTTAAATGACAGAAAATGGACCTATGTACTCCAGCACTGATAGCCAAAACATGGAAATGTAGTAGATATGATATTCTTAAAATATAAGACCCAATTCTATGGTAAACAAAAAAAGCAGACAGTTGTTTAATTCTACTCCCTCAAACACAATGTCAAGTTCAGAAATATGAGATTTTAAAGACACAAGAAGTAAAGGCAGAAGGAATAAAGAGAAAGAGTGTAACTTTCATGTCATATTTTAGACAGAACACCATCCAGTTTCTGGATGTGAATTTTCTCGGATTAAGCATCAAATTTGTGTCAATGAAAAGCAAAACTATTTTTCCAAAGTACTTTATTCAAGATGGCTATTACTTTTTAATGTTATGGGATGAACTTCTTTTGTGTTTTTGAGTCTCTGGTTTCTTGCCTAGCCTTCAAGTGCTTTGAAAAGGAGTGATAAAAGTATATGTAAAACAACAGTTGCATTCAGAAAATAATTTACTTAGATGAACCCTAAAACATAGGTTGCTAGGCACAGTAAGCCCCTCATGGTATTTGGTATGCAGAATAATGCACACCAGAGTAGATACCCTTCCCTGTAACATACCCCTGAGGGAACCTTGCAGTGTGTTTGTGATGCTGAGATGTAATAATCTCTCTTGCACTTTGACTATCTCAACATTCATTACAAAGTCCATCATTTGATTTCAGTGGTACTACTTGCAATTAATTTGTATACAGTTTGGCACTTGAATATGTAGAAGTCAAAGCAAATTAAACATGTTAGTAAATATACATTAATTTTAAAGCAGTAACTGGGCCTGGAGTCTTACCTGTCCAGTGCTATGCAACACAGATGTAAGATGGAAGCTGTTGTTAGCATGACATCCAAGGAGGTTCTGACAAGACAAAACGTGTCACCATATATCCAGTTCCCTTTCACTAGTTCAATAGTTGCAAATGGCATCACTACTATGGCAACAAGAAGATCAGCAAATGCTAGCGATACAACAAAATAATTTGTTTTCTTTTTCCTGCAAGACAGAAATTGTACAAATGTTACTATGTATTTTTGAGGAACTCCTTTAGACATTAACGTTCATGCCTTCCTGTTGGTATAGTGGTAGTGTTATATAGAATTGTTTTCCTGCAGACTACCTACTTATGTGTTTTAAATGAGAAATGGCATTGATGTGTTAACACTCAAATATTATGGCGCTGAACTCTTAGCATTATTTTATTATTAAAACATGGGATTCATGTGCAGTGACAATTCCTCTTGGAATATGCATAACATTTACAAATCCTCAGGCGACAGTGTAAAACAATACACTTGTCCAGTGAAGCACCGTCTAAAATGATAAACAAGATGCCATTTGAATAAAAACAGTTTATCAATGCTTATAACAAAAACATTAAGGTTAAATTTGCCCTTGTTCGGGTCAGACATAAAATGTCAAACTGCTGAAAAAATATAGGAAGCCACTTGAATAATAACAAATTCTTTATCACCACTGGCAACAAAATCTTTCAGGTTAAATTTGCCCTTCTTCAGGTCAGATATGAAAAAACAAAGTTAAGAAACTAGCACATGTAACCACCCAACTAAAATAAAAACAGACCAATAAAATTGGAAAGTAAATAAAAGTAACTACATCCAGTTTTACACATTCTTGCCGTAATCCTGGATTAAATTGAAAATATAGCAAGTGAACCTTTTGCAAGCTCAAGAGTAGCAGCTAAACCCTGGCTTAAGTCATGGCCATTGTATAAGGTTGGAGCTCAGATTTTTGGCTAGAGTAGCCTCAGTAGATCTAGATACTGAGTCTTATACAACATATATAGTCAGGCCTAAGTGCTTGATGTTCCTTCCCCCTTGTAGGCATCAGATATATAGTACCCCATCTGTTTCATGCTGGTCTATGAATCTCACAGGTCTGAGGTGCCTGGCAAGCAATTAAGGAGTGCCGAAGCTCTCTGCCTGTTAGCATTTGCCATATTAAGTTCATAGGTTCATAGGTTCATACTAGGCTATCTGCCCTGGGGCATTTATAAGCCTAGCCCGATTGTGTTTGGCTTACGCCACCCCTTGATTTGAGTATACTGTGCCCTTTTTAAAGTTTAGTTTACTGTGCCTCTGTCTAATAGTGACACGGAAGTAATCCCCGGGACAAACCTACGATCCCCCATCCACTCATCAAGATTCTTCTTGAAGAGAGTCAGTGAGGTGCTCTGCCTAACGTGAATTGGAATTCTATTCCAGAGCGAAGGGAGCCTCTGGGTTATGAATCTGTTCCTCCAGCATGTTCTATTTATTTCTGTGCTGAGGTTCAAGTCCCTCGAGCGTGTGGCTCTAAGGGATTTAGATTTACTGAGGTGGAGCAAGTCCATTAATTCTGGGTTGGACATAGCTTTATATGTCAGGCATAGATTGCCTCGAAGTAGGCAGTATGCAACTGAGTAGAGCTGGAGTTTTTTTAACCGAGCAGCATATGGCATCTGTTTGAGTCCTTTGATCCTCCTGGTGAGGTACTTTTGGGGTCTTTCTAATTGCTGCAGGTGTCGGGTAAGGTACATCCCAAAGGGGGCACTGTATTCTATGATGGGCCTGATGAGGGATGAATAAAGGGGCACGATTGCCTCTCTTGATCTAGATGTGAATCCTTTCATGATGAGGTGGGCTATGTAGAAGGTCTTTCTAACCACTTTGGCAATGTGGTTGTCAAAGGAGAGATTGCTATCAACTTGGGTCCCCGATCCCTAATTACTTTCTCTGTACTTAATGGGTTACCACCTATGTGGTAATTTGTGGGCACATTGTTTTTGCCAAAGGGTATGACTATACACTTTTTCCATTTAGCGTTAGACCATAGCTCTGGTTCCAGTTATCCGTCTCTGTGAGACCTTTTAGAAGGATGTTTGTGTCAGCTGGAGAGTTGATTATGGCGCCCAGTTTGCAGTCATCTGCCAACTTGGTGAGCCATAGTCCTCCCACATTGGCCTGTACCTCAGAAAAGTAAATACCGAACAAGAGAGGTCCCAGGACAGAACCTTGTGGGACGCCACTTGTGACCAGTTTCGAGTCTGACATGGCTCCAGCAACTCTGACTCTGTGGGTTCTGTCTTTGAGCCAGTTTGCGACCCATCTTGTGACATAGGGGTTTATATTTAGGCTGGATAGCTTATCTATGATGCCCGAGTGGGGTATTGTGTCAAATGCCTTTGCGAGGTCCAGATAGGCTGTGTGGACTACCTTCCCTTTATCTGTGGCCTTGGTGACTGTTTCGAAAACGTCGACCAGGTTCAAAAGGCAGGATCTGCCCTTGACGAAGCCAAATTGGGTAGGATCTAGTGTCTGTAGGTCCCCAATGTCTTTGTTTATGAGTTCCATGATGATCCTCTCCATAGCCTTGCAGACTAGGCTAGTCAGGCTTATGGGGCGATAGTTTCCAGGGTCCGTAGAGGTGCCTCCTTTGTGGAGTGGGACCACTGTTGCTGTACGCCATTCTTTGGGCACATATCCTGTAGTGAGGCTGAGATTGTACAGCAGTTTTACTTGAGGGATTAGTTCTTCTTGGAGTTCATGTAGGACACAACCCGGGACGCCATCTGGTCCCATGGAAGCAGTGTTTTTTGCTTTGGAGAGGGCGGCCTTCACCTGAGCATCATAGATGTTTGGGAGGCTGCACTCTGCCGGGATAGATACTTGCTCTTTTGGGGGGGGGGTGGAGAAGTTTGCACTGAACCTGTCTGCCAGGATATTGGCAATGTCTGTGGGTTCAGTGTATTTTATGTCGTTTAGAATCAACTCAGAACAAGTCTGGGAGTTGCATCCCAGGTTCCTAACATAACTGAAAAAAGCCTTATGATTGTCTTTAGTGTCCTGTGCAATTTTTCTCTCAAAGCTGGCCTTGGAGGATTTTATGAGGGATCGTAATTTTTTGCTAGTACTGATCAGAGATGCCTTCCCTTTTAGGGATTTTGCTCTATCATGTAGTAGCTTCCTCATTCTGCTGTACAGTTTATTTATGGCTGGGGTCCACCAGACTGGATGCCTGCCTTTGGATGATTGGGTCTTGATTTTATTTGGGATAGCATGATCCATGCATTCCTGGAGATGTCCGTAGAATGCGTTTATATATGATTCTGCAGTTTGGGCCGTAATTTCCACTGGCCCTGGGGCCTTGAAGGATTCCACTTCAGTTTTGAGAAGTGTGAAGTTCACTTTTGAGAAGTTTTTCACTGTGGTTTTCTGGGCTGGGGGTGGGGTCGGGATGTATATATCCAGTGAAATTAATTTATGGTCTGATCTTACCAATGAGGGATATACTTCTGGTATGGAGCATAGAGTCCCCATGTTGGTAATGATCAGGTCTAGTATGTTATCCCCTCTTGTGGGAGTGGTGACTAGTTGTTCCATAGCATTTGAGTTCATAAATTCCAGGAACCTTTGGGCTAAGGTGCTGGGGCTTGAGTAGTGCTCCCAGTCTATGTTTGGGTAGTTGAAGTCACCCAATATAATGGTGTTCGGAGAAATCTTCATGTTCTCCAATGTTTTCAGGAAAGCCGAGTGGGATTCCTGACTTTGAGAGGGTGGTCTGTAGGATGCTATAAACTGAAAAGCAGTCTTGCCCACTGTCAGTTGCACATGGATGGTCTCCGATACTTCGTGCAATGTCACTAACATGGAGGTGTGGATATCCTTGATAAATATGGAAACTCCCCCTCCTTTTGTGGTTCGGTCCTGGTTTTGGGGACGAAAAGCATGATATGAGGTATAACCTGGTAGTGCTGGGGTGCTCTCTGGAGCCTTGAACCAGGTTTCTGTCACTGCACAGATATCAATGTTCTCCATACTAAGGAGAGCTTCGAGTGCATGCATCTTGAGGTTAAGACTTTTGGCGTTTAGCAGCATTACCCTTAGTTTCTTGTTCCTTGTGCTATCTATGGAGGTGGGTTTGACTTTTGAGCCTTGCCTAAAAAAGGCACTATGGGGGTGGCAAGAGCCTTTGCCAATATCTGAAAGCCCAGGGGTGACAGGTGCAAGCCATCCCTAGCGAAGCAATGTGGCTTGTTGAGCATGTCATCCCAGGCTGACAGACACAGGATCCCCTTTGAATGACACCAAAATTTTAGCCAATTGTTAAAATTGATAATTTTGTCTTTATACTGTGGCATCATTCTAGGTGAGGGTAAGATGCTGCTCAAGGTCAGGGTTATACCGGCCTGGGCTACATGATCAGAGAGCTCCTCTATGTCTCTTTTCATGTAGTCGAGGGAGGTACGTCTCAGGTCATTCACGCCAGCATGTACAATGACTGAGTCATGTTTGTATTTGCTTTGGAATGACCTGAGTGCTTGCGTTATGTGGCAGATCCTAGCACCCGACAGGCAGCTCACTGTGACCTTCTCTTTATTCAGCCTGGTGAGCGGGACGTCAGTGTGTCTGACAATTGAGTCACCTATTACAAGAGTATCAGGTGTGTTAATCAGCCTTAAGGGCTGTGACTGCTTGGCACACTGACTTTGGGTGCTATGTGTTGTACGTGTTTTGTTTTGGGGTAGCGTTTGCTTGGATGTCTGCTTTGGAGGTCTCTGTTGCTTAGGCAGATTTTTATTTAGAGCCTCCGAGTATGTTTTTGTGTTTTTATGTGTTTGGTTCGCTGTTGTGGTGGGACTATGTGATACTGGAATTGTGTTGTGTGAGGTTACCTTCTCCTCCTGACTGGTTACACCAGTTTTGAGATGAGAGCTCAGCCTCCAGTTTGGCTATATGGTTGCATCTCTCACATATATTTGAACCTGTTTGGAGGAGGAGAGGGTTGTCCGTGTACATGAGACAGTTGTAGCATTGCATCAAAATTCCCAAATTCACCAGCTGGACTGGAGAGGAAACCATTGACTGACCTTTGGACATGCTAGAGTAATATAGGGAACTGAATTAAAATGGACCAATAGGGGACAAGGTAATCGTAGAGAGTATAAGAGTAAGTAGTGCTTATGGTTTATTAGTGCTAACTTGTAAGATTACTTATTTGGACCAGTGAGGGACCTTAGAATGAGAATATGGTGTTTAATTTGAGAGATAGAGCAGTTCTAAGGGAAAAAGTGAAGAGCAGAATTTGTGGAGCCAGGAATAGTTTAAACCCAATTAGGTGGCGCTGCCCGATGTTGCGCTATGCGCAAAAACGCGCAAAACCGCACAAAAGAGGGTTTTAAGAGAGGGAGATCAAGGAGTTTGGAACTGACCCAAAATGGCCAATAAAACTACAGTTTCAAGGCAGTAACCACTCCCACGGGGGCAGGCAGGCTGTTCAATGTTTATCACTGCCACTGATGAACACAGAGACTTCCCTTTAGCCCAAGCATACAATGGCCTCCAAGAAACTTACAAACAGTTCAGAACAGCAAATCTGTAACTGAACTTTTTTAAATCTCAGAAAAGTGGGAAAAAAGCAAGATTTTTTTTTTTGTTTTTTTAAGGAAAGCAGAGGTTCACAAGTATCAACAAGTTAGAACAGTGCAGTAAATGACCCCACACTTGAGTGTTGGGCCAGAGACAGATAAACTGCAAGTTTTAAGAAAAAAACGATTTTAAAAATAAGTGCACGCAGGAAATTCAGTAATCAGCTCTAGGTTGTGTTCTAAATACAGTTACCAACACAGAAATCAAGTTTAACAAGCCAGAAAATGCTCAAAAGTAGGCGGCAATGCAGAAAAACTTAACAAATAATCTGAAGTAAAATACTTAAAAATCTCAAAAGTGGCTCCTTTCTTCTCTCAGTGTTTTCTCCTCTTGGTGGGTGCTTCACCAACAGCCAACAAGTCTGAAAAGACGCCAAAACCACGAGGCAATCGGGTTTTAAGAGAGGGAGATCAAGGAGTTAGGAATTGACCCAAAATGGCCAATAAAACTCCAGTTTCAAGGCAGTAACCACCCCCACAGGGGCAGGCAGGCTGCTCAATGTTTACCACTGCCACTGATGAACACAGAGACTTCCCTTTAGCCCAAGCAAACAATGGCCTCCAAGAAACTTACAAACAGTTCAGAACAGCAAATCTGTAACTGATCTTTTTTAAATCTCAGAAAAGTGGGAAAAAAGCAAGATTTTTTTGTTGTTTTGTTTTTTTTAAGGAAAGCAGATATTCACAAGTATCAACAAGTTAGAAGAGTGCAGTAAATGACCCCACACTTGAGTGCTAGGCTAGAGACAGATAAAATGCAAGTTTTAAGAAAAAAACGATTTTAAAAATAAGTGCACGCAGGAAATTCAGTAATCAGCTCTAGGTTGTGTTCTAAATACAGTTCCCAACACAGAAATAAAGTTTAACAAGCCAGAAAATGCTCAAAAGTAGGCGGCAATGCAGAAAAACTTAACAAATAATCTGAAGCAAAATACTTAAAATCTCAAAAGTGGCTCCTTTCTTCTCTCAGTGTTTCCTCCTCTTGGTGGGTGCTTCACCAACAGCCAACAAGTCCGAAAAGACGCCAAAACCATGAGGCAATCGGGTTTTAAGAGAGGGAGATCAAGGAGTTTGGAATTGACCCAAAATGGCCAATAAAACTACAGTTTCAAGGCAGTAACCACTCCCACAGGGGGCAGGCAGGCTGCTCAATGTTTATCACTGCCACTGATGAACACAGAGACTTCCCTTTAGCCCAAGCAAACAATGGCCTCCAAGAAACTTACAAACAGTTCAGAACAGCAAATCTGTAACTGAACTTTTTTAAATCTCAGAAAAGTGGGAAAAAAGCAAGATTTTTTTGTTTTTTTGTTTTTTAAGGAAAGCAGAGGTTCACAAGTATCAACAAGTTAGAACAGTGCAGTAAATGACCCCACGCTTGAGTGCTAGGCCAGAGACAGATAAAATGCAAGTTTTAAGAAAAAAGCGATTTTAAAAATAAGTGCACACAGGAAATTCAGTAATCAGCTCTAGGTTGTGTTCTAAATACAGTTACCAACACAGAAATCAAGTTTAACAAGCCAGAAAATGCTCAAAAGTAGGTGGCAATGCAGAAAAACTTAACAAATAATCTGAAGCAAAAATACTTAAAATCTCAAAAGTGGCTCCTTTCTTCTCTCAGCATTTTCTCCTCTTAGTGGGTGCTTCACCAACAGCCAACAAGTCCGAAAAGATGCCAAAACCATGAGGCAATCGGGTTTTAAGAGAGGGAGATCAAGGAGTTTGGAATTGACCCAAAATGGCCAATAAAACTGCAGTTTCAAAGGCAGTAACCACTCCCACAGGGGCAGGCAGGATGCTCAATGTTTATCACTGCCACTGATGAACACAGAGACTTCCATTTAGCCCAAGCAAACAATTGCCTCCAAGAAACTTACAAACAGTTCAGAACAGCAAATCTGTAACTGAACTTTTTTAAATCTCAGAAAAGTGAAAAAAAGCAAGATTTTTGTTTTTTTTTTTTAAGGAAATCAGATGTTCACAAGTATCAACAAGTTTCAACAGTGCAGTAAATGACCCCACACTTGAGTGCTAGGCCAGAGACAGATAAAATGCAAGTTTTAAGAAAAAACGATTTTAAAAATAAATGCACACAGGAAATTCAGTAATCAGCTCTAGGTTGTGTTCCAAATACAGTTACCAACACAGAAATCAAGTTTAACAAGCCAGAAAATGCTCAAAAGTAGGTGGCAATGCAGAAAAACTTAAAATATAATCTGAAGCAAAATACTTAAAATCTCAAAAGTGGCTCCTTTCTTCTCTCAGTGTTTCCTCCTCTTGGTGGGTGCTTCACCAACAGCCAACAAGTCTGAAAAGATGCCAAAACCATGAGGGAATCGGGTTTTACGAGAGCGAGATCAAGGAGTTTGGAATTTACCCAAAATGGCCAATAAAACTACAGTTTCAAGGCAGTAACCACTCCCACAGGGGCAGGCAGGCTGCTCAATGTTTATCACTGCCACTGATGAACACAGAGACTTCCCTTTAGCCCAAGCAAACAATGGCCTCCAAGAAACTTACAAACAGTTCAGAACAGCAAATCTGTAACTGAACTTTTTTAAATCTCAGAAAAGTGGGAAAAAAGCAAGATTTTTTGTTTTTTTGTTTTTTAAGGAAAGCAGAGGTTCACAAGTATCAACAAGTTAGAACAGTGCAGTAAATGACCCCACACTTGAGTGCTAGGCCAGAGACAGATAAAATGCAAGTTTTAAGAAAAAAACGATTTTAAAAATAAGTGCACACAGGAAATTCAGTAATCAGCTCTAGGTTGTGTTCTAAATACAGTTACCAACACAGAAATCAAGTTTAACAAGCCAGAAAATGCTCAAAAGTAGGTGGCAATGCAGAAAAACTTAACAAATAATCTGAAGCAAAATACTTAAAATCTCAAAAGTGGCTCCTTTCTTCTCTCAGCATTTCCTCCTTTTGGTGGGTGCTTCACCAATAGCCAACAAGTCCGAAAAGATGCCAAAACCACGAGGCAATAGGGTTTTAAGAGAGGGAGATCAAGGAGTTTGGAATTGACCCAAAATGGCCAATAAAACTGCAGTTTAAAGGCAGTGACCACTCCCACAGGGGCAGGCAGGCTGCTCAGTGTTTATCACTGCCACTGATGAACACAGAGACTTCCCTTTAGCCCAAGCAAACAATGGCCTCCAAGAAACTTACAAACAGTTCAGAACAGCAAATCTGTAACTGAACTTTTTTAAATCTCAGAAAAGTGGGAAAAAAGCAAGATTTTTTGTTTTTTTTTTAAGGAAAGCAGAGGTTCACAAGTATCAACAAGTTAGAACAGTGCAGTAAATGACCCCACACTTGAGTGCTAGGCCAGAGACAGATAAAATGCAAGTTTTAAGAAAAAAAAAACGATTTTAAAAATAAGTGCACACAGGAAATTCAGTAATCAGCTCTAGGTTGTGTTCTAAATACAGTTACCAACACAGAAATCAAGTTTAACAAGCCAGAAAATGCTCAAAAGTAGGTGGCAATGCAGAAAAACTTAACAAATAATCTGAAGCAAAATACTTAAAATCTCAAAAGTGGCTCCTTTCTTCTCTCAGCGTTTTCTCCTCTTGGTGGGTGCTTCACCAACAGCCAACAAGTCAGAAAAAATGCCAAAACCACGAGGCAATCGGGTTTTAAGAGAGGGATATCAAGGAGTTAGGAATTGACCCAAAATGGCCAATAAAACTACAGTTTCAAGGCAGTAACCACCCCCACAGGGGCAGGCAGGCTGCTCAATGTTTACCACTGCCACTGATGAACACAGAGACTTCCCTTTAGGCCAAGCAAACAATGGCCTCCAAGAAACTTACAAACAGTTCAGAACAGCAAATCTGTAACTGAACTTTTTTAAATCTCAGAAAAGTGGGAAAAAAGCAAGATTTTTTTTTTTTTTTTTTTAAGGAAATCAGAGGTTCACAAGTATCAACAAGTTAGAACAGTGCAGTAAATGACCCCACACTTGAGTGCTAGGCCAGAGACAGATAAAATGCAAGTTTTAAGAAAAAAACGATTTTAAAAATAAGTGCACACAGGAAATTCAGTAATCAGCTCTAGGTTATGTTCTAAATACAGTTACCAACACAGAAATCAAGTTTAACAAGCCAGAAAATGCTCAAAAGTAGGCGGCAATGCAGAAAAACTTAACAAATAATCTGAAGCAAAATACTTAAAATCTCAAAAGTGGCTCCTTTCTTCTCTCAGCATTTCCTCCTTTTGGTGGGTGCTTCACCAACAGCCAGCAAGTCCGAAAAGATGCCAAAACCACGAGGCAATCGGGTTTTAAGAGAGGGAGATCAAGGAGTTTGGAATTGACCCAAAATGGCCAATAAAACTACAGTTTAAAGGCAGTAACCACTCCCACAGGGGCAGGCAGGCTGCTCAGTGTTTATCACTGCCACTGATGAACACAGAGACTTCCCTTTAGCCCAAGCAAACAATGGCCTCCAAGAAACTTACAAACAGTTCAGAACAGCAAATCTGTAACTGAACTTTTTTAAATCTCAGAAAAGTGGGAAAAAAGCAAGATTTTTTTGTTTTTTTGTTTTTTTAAGGAAAGCAGAGGTTCACAAGTATCAACAAGTTAGAACAGTGCAGTAAATTACCCCACACTTGAGTGCTAGGCCAGAGACAGATAAAATGCAAGTAAGGGCCAGATGATTCATCGACATTGTATGCAGTTCCACTACCTGTCTGTATACAAGCTGTGTGGTACATTGTCTGGACAGTAGTGTAACTCATAGAAATAAGTCATGTATAGACAGAGCACTGATAATCTACAGAGCAGCAGGGCCATGCACCACAGTGTTCTGTGTAAATTATAGTGTGAAAAATGTGCATAAATGTGAAAAATAACATGTGCAGGGTCAGGCATTGCTGTACATACCAACTATGGGAATATTCCTGACTTTTTTTCCCCTCTACTGACATTAATAATGGTGTGCTTTATGAACAGGTGCTGTGGCGAAGATCTATATAAATAGTCTGTTAAAATTCCCCTACTTTGCAGCCATGGGATAGAGCAACACATAAAGCTTTCTACCTCATGTACCATGTCTGTAGATCAAAGTGCATAACCACATTATGGAAATGAAGGTATCAGATTCCATATGGGCTTGTACTGGTGAAAGCACTGCTACTCCTGTGTTTGTGTGCCACCATCTGGATTGCTTTTATTACATAGTTTATGAGAGAACAGTGCTGTTTGTTGGGGGCTCTATAACTCTTTCGGCTTTTTCGGTTGAAAGCCGCCACAGCGGAACTCTAATGATTAACAGTAGAGTTTTACAGAGTTACATGCTGGGCTGGCTTCTACAACACCTTCAAGCGAACACCATCATCACACACAATCACACGGTTAACTGAGAATCTGTCGAGAGGCGAGGCGTCTAACTGGAGGCAACAACGCAAACAACGCAGCAGCACCACCACCGCAGCATGAGCTATTATATTACCATTACCATTAGCAGGTTATGCAGATGGTGTTGTTCAGCTTGGTTTAACTGAATCAAACATGTTCTATGGGTCACTGGGCTATCCTTTCTGGTTTTGCTGTGGTTAGTGTGCACTTTAGGAAAATGTAAATGCATGATTCCACTACTTAGTGTGCCGGCATTTTTGTGAGCCCTATTTCTTGTATACACTTTAAATTGCTATATTTGAGAGTTATCAGCAATATCTTTCTGTGTGCTTCAGTATCTACTTTAAATGAAGCAGGATTTTTGTTTACTGTTTTTGAGTCCACAGGCTGCATATAAAGCATTAATTTAAGGAGGCAGACTGTCTTAAAAGAGCAGGTGTTCAACACACCAGTTTACTGTCTGCTGAAAGCCTTTCAAGCCCGCTAGATCTGGGAAACAATTTACAATGAAACTCCCACAGTAGCAGTGCACTACCATTAAGTATAGGTTCTAGGCCAGCTTTCCCAGCCAATGTGTTATAGACTCGCAGAAGAATGTCTCAGTTAATTAAGGTGAAGTTAGTTTCTTAAAGAGCTGGTCCACAGGCATGTGCTACAATGACTGCTGTAATTTGACTTAGTGTGGAGAAACACTTATATGCTGCTGCTCACCAAAAGCGACAAGCATTTTCATTTTACACTCCTTAATTAGTTCACAACATACTTGCATTAACAGCTTTCTACTATTTCTTCTAATGTAATGGAAGTGAAACTATACCCAGTAGGTCTTGTAAGCCATCCATCCAATACAGCCACTGGAGGTATAATGTAGTATATAACTATGATATGGTGCCAAAAGACAGTTGTTTTATGAGTGTTTAGTTTTTTTCCTTCTAGATACATATGTTAGATTGCACCTGTGTAGCATTGTCTTAAATTAATGTTATTTAGAGTGCCTCAGCCATCAGTCACCTGATACAGCCTGAGTCACTGTAAAGGTCAATTGCTGCTTGCTGCCCAAAGAGCCCCCTCTGATGTAACATGTATACTCCCACACAAATGGCAGGAGGACCAGTAATAATGTATAATCTTCTTATTCTGTATGGAGACTTACACATAAATACTGGGTTGTTTTACAAATTATGTAACTAAGCAAGCTGAACCTATACTGGTACAGAGTTTCAAGTGCAGAAATGGAAAAGTTGAGTATTTTTAAGAAAAAAAGAACATAAAAACAAATTTTCTACTTTTCATTTGGGAGTTCTGAAGCTCAGCAGTCTAGTACCAAATGTGTCACTGAATAAGACAGAGATACTTTGGACATAACTGACTTTCCTGCAGTTTATAGTCACAATAATTTCTCTTGAGAAATGTGTACCTTGTGGTGTGCTTTGCACTATAGCTAGTTCACTAGCACTGAATCTGTATACACTACATACTACAGTACTACAGCAGAGTCATTTATAAGTCCATGAGCTCGTGTTTCCATTCCTGCCTAGCTTCAAAGAATGTACAGTTCCCCAGTAGTCAATCCATAGTTCTGTAACTTTTCTGCTGCTTTTCACATGGTTACCCATGAGATCTTGTCCAAATGCCTTAAAATAGATGAGGACTGTTCAGCATTGTCCTCTACTGGTTGCACTGACTGGAAAGTTCTAGAGAATAGCTTCTGGTGTGAAGAACAATGGGTTGTTTAAATTTTCTTATGGAATTTCTCATTCTATTTATTGTTTGCAGTCTAGTTGTTGTCACTACTGGACATTACAAGACAGAATGTAGTATTCTACCAGAACTATGTTGATGTCCTCTTATCTGACCTAGCCTTACTTGACTGCTTAGCAGGTTCTGAGATCTGTGACTGGACTGCTTTTAAATGGCATGTGCCCACACCTACAAAGTCTGCAGTGCTTTCAGTGCAGACCACTAACAGTCAGTCTCTTATTCCTTGTATCCAACCATCATGCAGTGCAGACCACTAACAGTCAGTCTCTTATTCCTTGTATCCAGCCATCATGCAGTGCAGACCACTAACAGTCTCTTATTCCTTGTATCCAACCATCATGCAGTGCAGACCACTAACAGTCAGTCTCTTATTCCTTGTATCCAACCATCATGCAGTGCAGAACACTAACAGTCTCTTATTCTTTGTATCCAATCATCATATAAGATGGAATATGAAGATCTGACGTAGGGAGAGTCACCTTAGTGTGTATTTGGATATGGATCTGACAAATATGGACTAGTTGTAAGCAGCTGTTAGATCTACCTTCCATTATCTATGAAACATCAGGAGAATCAAGCACCTTATCACAAAAAGTGATCTTGTGGTGATAATGCATGGGCATGCACTCTTAGAATTAGATCACTGCAGTTGCTTGAAAAACAGGGTAGGGTTGGAGTTGACTAGAACAGAATGAGCATGGTCTTTAAAAGTTCTAGCATTGTGAGAACTAACAGCAGTTCTTCAACAAATGAGTAGAGTTTGCATGCCAGCTTACAGGGGACCAATAGCTCTTTTAGAAAGGCAGGACCTAAGCAATGTACGACTTAATACCTAACCATCTGTCCATCCATCCTTCAGTCCACAACCCCTTTTTTTTTTCCATGTCTACACGTGGGTTCTAGGTGTCACATGGACAGTGACAATCACCTTGTGCCAATGTTCTCACTGCCAGGTGGCTTAAAATGTTAGAAATTAAATCTCAAATACTGATCTGGAAGCTACTGTCAACCATTGCAAATCCTGCAGCTCAGTTGTGACATGATTATAACCAGAAGAGGTAGGCAGCCACCATACCTCTCAACTGTCCAGATTTTCGCAGAATGTCCATACTTTTGCCTCATATTTTTGGTCTGTTCCTCATAAACGTTGTGGTTTTCTGGCAAATCACTGGGATATTCTGAGGTTTGAAGTCACCAAATAATGACATACATTTGAGTTTCAGACTTCAAATCATTCAGAAAATATATATTAAAACAAATCCTGTTGCTCTAGCAACTTTCTAAATTTATAAGAGCAATATTTAAAATATGTCCCTTGGGCCTTTGTCCCCCCATTTTGTCAGGCTTTGTCCAGATTTCTTGCACTAAGAAGTTGAGAGGTATGGCAGCCACACAGCTCAGTTGTGACATTATTATAAACAGATGATGTAGTTAGCCACATGACATGAGTGTGACATGATTATAACCAGATGATGTAGGTAGCCACATGGCTCATTTGTGATATATTTAGAACCAGATGAGGTAGGCAACCACACAGCTCAGTTGTTACATGATTATAACCAGATGATGTAGGCAGCCACACAGGTCAGTTGTGACATGTTTAAAACCAGATGAGGTAGATGGCCACACAGTTCATTTGTGGCATGTTTATAACCAGATGAGGTAGGCAGCCACACAGCTCAGTTGTGACAAGTTTATAAACAGATGATGTAGGCAGCCAGACAGCTTAGTTGTGACATGTTTATAACCAGATGAAGTGGGCAGCCACATAGCTCAGTTGTGACATGTTTATAACCAGATAAGGTAGGCAGCCAGACAGCTTAGTTGTGACATGTTTATAACCAGATGAGGTAGGCAGCCACACAGCTCAGTTGTGACATGTTTATAACCAGATAAGGTAGGCAGCCGCACAGCTCAGCTGTGACATGTTTATAACCAAGTGATGCAGTTAGCCACATGACTATACAGTCTTATCAAGCATTCCTTCTTTGGCTTTCTATCTCTTTAATTTATTGGCTCATTCATTCCTTTTTCTTTGGGTAGTGGTAGCCTGACGTGTCTTTAACAGCAGGTGATTCTAATTCTAGGGAGAAACTGTCATTAGCAGTGCAACTCTTGTATGGTTGCCATCCCTGGAAGGAGGACAGCCAAGGAGGAGGATATCATATTATGCCTGAGGAGTGGATTTTTTAATGTAGGGAAACAAAACTTGGGTGAGGCTAAACTATTCCTAACTGGGCACAGAGCATGGATTTATGCAGAAGACACATGAATGTTCCAATGTTTGGAGGATTTTGCTCTACCTCCAGCCCTGCTGCAGAATGAAGCAGCAAGCAGGTAGCTGCAGCATCACCCTCCAGTCTGCACTAAAGGGTGACCAGCTCATTGGTAGTACATATGGATGCTGTGCAACTGTACCAACAGTCTGATAGGAATAAGATGTTCTTGGAGTCTTGGTTTAGCTAGTTTCAGCTCAAGCATTTATTTTTGACAGGTCATTTTGTTTTATTAATAGCTGCATTAATTTGTATTAGTAGGCCCACTGCCATCTGTGTTTGCATGGAAAAACACAGAATAAATCAGCTTAAGAATTCCACTTTAGTTACCCATCTGCAGTTGGTGTACCATTAGGTTACAAGTTAGAGGTCATCTTTGTTTTATGTGCTTTCTTCAATAAAAGTGGATCCACAATAGTGATTATATGAAACAATATGCTTTTATAGTTTTCCTTCTGAAAACAAGAGTTTAACTCTGACTTGTGTGGTTTTGTTAGCTACCAAAAAATCCAGCAGAAGAACTAATCAAGATGGGATTGTGGTGAACTATATTTTGCATCTTTGTAAACTGCCAGGTAAACATCTGTGACTTTAATATGTAGGACCTATGCCAATAAATAATTTAGCACTGAATGTGTGGAGTTTCAGATAACAAATGAAATAAACAGTGTTGTTTGGTATATATGGTGTGAGGCATACAGGATGATAAAGAACTAAGCAAGAAGACCAAGCTAGAAATTATAGGCTAGCTTAACAAGGGATGTATTAAATGTTAAATTAAAACAACTAAGTGCGGAAGGGGGCATCCTCTATAAAATTGGAGAGTTATACATCCTCAAGCATGTATGCCCAGAGATTGTTTTGCTTTGTCAATGCAAACTCCTTGGATCAGTTAGTCCACACCTCAAACAGAGGTGTTAAAATCCTGGGCTTGGTCCTTACCAGTATGGAGCAGATTTGTTCCCCACCAGCTGTACCTTCCTCTCTTGTCAAATTAGACCACATGTCAATCACATCCACTATAAGACTGATGCTTAAAGAATCTTCTAATACCTTGGCATTCAGAGATTATGAGACAGCCAGTCTGCTAGAACTGAGTGATGACCTTGCATAATTCAAAAGCCCCTTACATCTTGATGACTCAACTGCTTATGTGGAATAATTTGCAAATAGCTCCATAGATGCATCTCTTTTCCTCAGAAATAAATACAATGCCAAATTCAAAAATAGCCCCCTGTGAGGGAACTCAATCATAAACAGGCTCTATAATAAAGGGAAAACATTACATGTAAAAGTAAATCTAACCGTTAAGATGCCAATAATGCCCTTTCTAAACTAAAGAAGGAACTCTAGACCTTGATCAAATCAACTAAAGACAGATATGAGGTAATCATAGCTACCCAGATGAAGTATACCCACAAAACCTTCTTTAATTATGTTAGAAGTCTGACAGACAATACCCAGCATTGTGCACAGTTAGTACTAAATGATATTACATAACCAGAGGACGTAACCAATCTTCTACCCCCATCTCACCTCCAATATTCTCAGACACCCCCCCTCAAATCTCCCAAGAATAAGTTCTCAAGGCAGTATCTAAAGCCAAGAACACTATAATGTTTGGGCCAGATAACACCAGGTTGCCTTCTGGTCAGCCTGAAACATGGCTTGCCTCATCCCTTATAGAAGCTATATCAGCCCCAGAACATGTTTCATATGACATGAATGGAAAACAGCAACAGTCATTCCCTTGTGCAAAGGTGGGGCTTTTAAGGACAATGAACCAGGGCAGCTATACATTCGTAATACTCATCGGTAAGTCTATAGAAAGGAACATTATGGAATTTATAAACAAGGATATAGGTAACCTACAGACTCTCAACCCAGACCAGTTCAAATTCATCAAGGGTCAGTCTACTTTACCTGGTTGACTTCTTTGCAAATGTTTATAAAGCAACAGATGAGGGCAAAACTGGGGCCTCAACTGCCCAAACTGGTGGAAACACAGTTTGATGTAAAAGATCCCACAGCACTTATTGAAAAGAGTAGGGAAGGCACAATTTCACATAGTCAGCATCAATGTTAACTTGGGTCTTTCCTGAAAAGAGAATATCAATCTAGTGGGACTAATCTGTTCAACAAATTGTAAAGAAAAGTAAAAATAAAATAAACGCTCCCAGACAAATTTCATTCCTTATGTAACTCGTTGGATAACACTTCGGTTCACAAACAGAACCTAGGAAGTTAGGGTAGGTGGCTCTACTTCCTCCAAAAGACTTGTCACTAGTGGTATATCCCAGGGTTCAGTCCTTGGGCCACTCTTCTTTGGCATTTACTTATCATATTTCAAAGCTAACATTAAGGGTATGTGGCTGATCAAGTTTGTAGATGATTGCAAACTTGGTGCCATCATAATCTCCCTAGATGACACCAAGAAATTACAAGAGGGCCTGTCCCAAATAAATAGCTGGTGTCAAAACCATGGACTTTAAATGTCAAGAAGTGTAAGATCATATCCTTCAGAAGACATGACTCACTTGTAACTGTCACATTCACAGCACACCACTGAAAATTGATTCCTTAGTTAGGGATCCGGGAACTTATGTCAACAATGAACTGCCCTTTGATCACAACATATCAACTGCCGGAAGGAAGTCCTTTTTCATTGCACAGCTTAAATCAAAAGGGATTGCATTCATGTCTAGGGTTGTAATTGCTCCACTGTACTTGGATTAGGCTGATCATTGAGTATGATGCCTCTTTCAGTATGCACTTGTCCAAACATTTGATGCAAGTAGAATGATCACTAAAAAAATCAAAGGCCTAAATCATAAAGACTTTGCAGTTCCTCTTAAAGCCTTGTCCCTCTCTTTAGAATCATACAAGCTACTGAGTGGCAACCTTTGTTTCACTTACAGCACTTCAACAGACCCTATTCTGTCAGACCTATTACACATTTGCAAGTCCAGTGGTATCATAAACACCTGTTCAAGGGATCTCAATCTCTTTTGCAAATAAATAGAGCATGTTGGAGGAAATGTATGTATGACAGTATATACTGTTCTTGGAACTGTCTTTTACTCCAAGTAAAGTAAAGCACTTCTCTTACTCTATTCAAATGTAATTTGGATGAATGGATGTGGAACAGCAAATTCACTCCCTGCTTAGCACACCTGTCCCTAACAAATAGGATAAATATGTAAATGTCCCAACATACCTGTCTGGCATATCTCTGGGATATTAGAATGCAAAATATAGGGGCTTAAATATAAGGCTGGGCTTATTTTTTATTTTATTTAACATTTATTAACCAGGAAAGCCCGACTTGGAACAAAGCCAATTTTTAGTAGAGCCCTGAGGTGAAACGCTCCAGACACATGTTTTTTTAACATGGAAGGAAACCGGAGCACCCAGAAGAGACCTGGACAAATGGAGGGAGGACATGCAGACTCCACACAGAAGGCACTCCAGCCGAGAATTGAACCACAGAACCTCTTGCTGTGAGGCGACAATGCTACCGCTGCACCACTGGGCCAGGCTGGGCTTCTTAAGAGCCTCACAAATCTATAGCCTAGTAATTACCTATTTGAACCTAAGAACATCTGACAGCCTGGCAATGGATTCCAGAGGCACATGCCTTAGTAAGTAAAGAATACCTGAATCCTTGGGCATATCTCTGGAACCACCAGTGGCCACACTGGGCTGACCAAAGGATCCAAGACAGGTGATGAAAGCCAGCATCTCCCTGAGATATGGTCTAGGTCTGTCTAACCCTACCTAACTTAGGTCCCATATCTCCCTGAGTTATGGGACCTAAGTTAAGTAGGGTTAGACAGACCTAGACCAAAACCTTAAAGGCAGAACATTGCTTAATTGTCAGTCCACATATACTATGTAGGGTTGACACGATGTGAGGGCAACAGGGTATCCCAGTAAGCAGCTGGGCTGCAGAGTGTTTTATCAGACAATCATTTTTGATACATGTAAGGTAATCAGGTTTAGCATGGTAATTTGGTATGTAAATTCCATTCTTAGGAGATGATATTTGCATACCTATTTTTCTTTTCACGTGTCTAAATGCTTATGAAACTAAGTGGGATAGAGGAAAACAATACAACATTTGTTTCAGTATGCAATTTCAGCTATGTATTCTGACCTTTCTGGTTGTATCCAGCAGGACTTAGAAAAGGGATAGTATACTTAAGCTAGTTTCTTTTCCACTAATAGGAATTGGAAAGGCCATATTAAACAAGATTGCTGGCTTGAAGCTAAAAGTAATTTGAAATGTGCAGAATTACTGATGCAGACTTTTGTTTTTTTCTATTATTTGAAAAGACAGGTGTGTTCACTTGGGCCAACAAGTCAGTGGAAGTAATACCTCATCACTATTAATATCCTATGTAAAGACAGAATGAAACCTTTAATCTGAAAATTGTTGTTGCACATATACCGGTACCAAAGGGTCAATAATTACGGCTCATCCAAACCTGAATAAGCTCCCCCCATGCCTGAGATGGGGGTCAGAGAATATCCTAGCATATCCTAGAAAAAGAATAAGTTACCTAGCAGGCCAACTTCGATTAGTTCCCTTTCCCTTTTCCTGTATGGCTTAATAACTGATTTGAGGGCATTATGCTGTTTAAAATAATTTCCTTAAATGAGATCTCTCTGCATTTTCTAACCCATTTTGTACATATTGCAAGAATTTTAATGAATCAGTTAATTTGTAATTCCCAACATAATCTACACAACTAAACATTGTCCACCTCTCTGGTCACATCCATCCTACATCTCCTACCACAGTCTCTCTCGGCTTGTACTAACATCTCTCTCAAGCTTGTATTAACATCTCTCTCAAGCTTGTACTAACTTTACACCCTCTCTAAATTGTGCCTTCATATGCCATTTTTTTTTAACTTCATAAAAACTAATAACACCATTAAATCTATATTAGACAGTTGAAATAATTGTACTCAAACTAAAAACCATTTGTAATCTGATACTAGAACTCTTGTCTCACGCTAAATTGTATCACTTGCAAATTTTTATATCTTAACCAAAAGCCTATTTTAACCTGGTTTCTAGAACTACACTTACTTGTTGTCACTTGTAAACTTTGTAATCTATATATATGTATAACCTAGTGTAACTTGTTTACTATAAACTTTGTAATTTTTAGTGTATAACCCAGTGTAACTTGTTACTGGAGCTTTTCTCCCCAGGACTCCATTGAAAACAGGTTCATCTTGGCCCAATGGACTATCCTGGTAAACCAACTGCAAATAAATAAATAAATAAATAAATAAATAAATAAATAAAATATATTTTCTCTTTTAACAATACAAAATGGTGAAAATTCACATGATTGCCTTGTTTATTTTCTAGGGTCATTTTATGAATTGTGTAACTCAGAATGTTTCAAAGGGTGGAGATCATTAAAGTATTTGGATTATCACCTCAGAAATTTGAAAATTGTTTGTATATTTGATCATAAAACATGGAGTTCTACACTACCTCTGTTTATTCTAGTTGTGAGTTCAGAAGCTATAGGTACAAAATATTACACTAGCCCAAACGGAAGGATATTAAGACATGCATAACAACAGGAGTATCTGCAGATGGAATAAATTGTTTAATGAGACAATGTTCCAAAGTTGAAACAGAATCATTCAAAACGTAACCTTTCAGAGTCAGCCTTTTATCAAATATCACTGTTCAGTTTACACACCCTTGACATGGATTACAGTTTAGCCCAGTCTGTGTTATGCTGGGATTAAAACTGATGAAGAATATCACAAAAAGTCACGTGAACAGCCATTCTAATTATACTGGTTATGTTGAGCTTCAAGAGATTTTCAGCCATTCAACTGTAGCTGCATTCCAGATCCTCAGATAAGTTATTAACAGCTAACATAAACTGCTGCACACTGACAAGGTAAAGCTGGCATGTCATCAGCATATTGCAGACTCTCATTAATAATGCCTAACAATGGAAAGATATTTACTAGAAATAACTGTGGACCAAGAACTGAACCTTGTGTGACACCAGAAACAAGAAGGCAGGAAGAGCTATCGACTCCTGAAACTTCTTTTTGAGTCTGTACAGAGAAGTAGGAAGCAAACCAATCCCAGGCTGCTTCTGTGATGCTATAATAATCCTAGGATGATCCAACAGGACCCCATGGTCCAAACCAGGAAGTGCACCAAAACCAGAAACCAAATGTAATAAGATACCGAAAGACAATGCCACCATAGGAACAAATTGCTGCCAATCCAGTTCAACTTTTATAGATACAAAGTAAGAAAAATAAAATAAGCACTTTCATCCAACAATACTGAACTTCATTAGATACATAAGAATAATATGTTTAAGCTTAAACAGTCATAGACTGAATATCATTGGTTCACACTGACAATGTGGCATTTTTTTTTTATTTTGCATCAATAAAAGTTGAACTGGTTTGGAGGCAATTTGTTCCTACACCAACATAGTCTTTCTGTATCTTAATACGTTTAGGACCCCATGGTCAATGGTGTAAAATTCTGAAGCGAGATCTAGAATAGGATCAAAACTGAATAATGGCACTTGTCTCTTGTTATTTGGAGATCATTAAAGACCATAGTAAGGGCCACCTATAGGCTATGTATAGAGCAAAAACCTGACTGGAATGGAACATAGTTGTTATTGTGTCTCAAATTAGAATCCTATCGCACATAAGACACTTTCTGAAGAACCTTGCTGATAAACGACAAGTTTAAGTTGGTCTACAATCATCCATATCATCAGGATATAATCCAGTATTTTTATGAAATGCAAAAACCAATGCCTCCTTCAGAACTGCTGAAAGAAAAAAAAAACACCTCTATGTAAGTTGCATATGATATGGCAAAGAACTAGCCCTGACACTTCTATGCAAGGTTGCACAAGACTGGTAAGGCATGGCCTTATGGTAGTAGCATGCGCACTGAAGACAAGATAGAAAATCAGCATAATGAGGCAGCAAAAAACTCACACCATTTCCAAGATAGTGTACACCCCTAGAAATAACTCATAAGCTCTATGACTGCACTGTGGCCACCTGCCAATCTAAATGAAGCATGCTCTGTGGCAAAGTAATAAGCAACTAATTCACACTTGTCATTAGAAAAAAAAAAACATTCTGGGTGGCTTGACAGGCCGGATGGCTTAGCCTCTCCACTACCTGGAATAGAGTGGCTCATCAGAGATCTCCTGAGAGAAGAATTAAGACTTCTTCAGGGAGACCATGTTCTAGTATACCAATCAATGACTATCCAGGAAAGTTTCTTCTTGAGCAGACTGGTTTGATGCCATCAGTAGTGCAACCTTTCGCAATCCCTGTATGTCTGTGCAGCTCAAGGATAAGCCTTGGTTCATACAATACAATATGGACAAGTTGTACATGAATTAGAGTCAAACGGTTAAGTGAGGCAGTTAATTCCTGGTAAGTCACCACTGAAAGGCCTATCCGAATCAATAGCAATTCAATCCCCCTTTTGGCCTAAACAGGACATGGATGATCTGGGGTGATCAGATTAAAACTTCTGGTTTGTAACAAATCTAGGTCAGGAGGTAGCATCTGAGACTGGTGAACCATAAACCAGACAAGGAAGTGATCAAACAAGTGACACATTCTAGCATAAAGTCTCTAGTCATCGATCACACCCTGGAACAGTAAATTGAGAGTATATCCAAATCGATGAGAAGCAGAGGCAACAACTTGAGAAAACCTACATTCCTTTATGATGCAAAGTAATTATTGACAAGCACATCTGACTCTTCATTGTCAATCATAACAAAATCATGCAGGGTAAGCTACCTAGATCAGCTCAAAACCTAGGTGGTAAGGAATTTTGTGGCCTCTTGAAGGAACATCCTTAGACAACCCGGTGGATGGTGCCTGCAGAAGAACTTACACCTGACTCCTGAGCCAATGAGAAACTCAAAAACATTAGTAGTCCCAGTTCTAAGCTTCTTCAATTTGCTGGTTGAATGATAAAATATAGCAACCTCTACCCATCATGAACCAAGTGGTGCTTCTGCATTACAGAGGACTTAGGCAGGCTTGAAGTCTCACTTACAGGACCAAAGTTGTTGCCTAGCCATGTGTCTGTTATAAATGGCAGATATGTGTAACTCAGGAAGTCTAATATAATACACAGCTTACTGTGAACTTATATGGTGGCCGATACAAAATCCTTACTTGTGCAACCGGGGAGGAAGTGACACCTATCTGTTCCACTTTGACAACAGGGATCTATGGAGAACTAGGAACGTGCAATATTTACCCCATCATGGGCACTTCATAGCACTACTTTAGGCTGTAGCTCAGACCTCTGAGTTCCCAAAATTCAGTGGAAGTGAAGACTGGCTCTATGAGTTTTCTGATGGAACTATGTAGCCTTCTGCAAACATGAACAATGACTTGTGAGATTCTGCGCAGGAAGAAAAGATAGATCTCTGATATACACCCAGATAAAGTCCACAATAAAAAAATGAGAAAAGTCACAAGGACAAAAAAATGTAGTCAATGTAAAATTTTAACATTGAGAAAGATGAACAAAAAATCAGAGTGTAAATAAAACAACTGCAACTGAATACATAAACATAACTCAATATTATATATCTACTGGTGTCTAGTTGCATCTGTTTCTTATAATGACCCCATGAACAACCACTACCATCTGGCGTGTCTGCAAAAGAGCTTGAATAAATTGACAATTTGGGCACAGGAGAATCATATGCTGATAAATACATCAAAAACTAAGCATATGAGAGTAAGGAGACATAGACTGAACACACTGAATTAAACTGTGGATTCATTAAGCCTCTGGCAATCTACCAATTGGTTAATGATAGAAATAAAGCTATAGGCTGTATAAAAGATTTATAAAGTCTAGGAAATAAGAAATATTGAAATAATCATTTGTAAGTTACATTAGACCTAAATTAAAATATGGAATAATAATACGGAAACCTTATAAGAAAACCATCATGAAAAATTGGAAAGAGTACAGCAGAAGTACAGTAAGGACATCCAGAGATGTGAAAGTCTGTTATGAAAATTTTAAATATTTGAACTTGTACAGTGTGGCATATAGATATTTACCAGGAAACTTTTATTCAGGTATATTGGGTATTTAGATGCAACAAGTTCTGGAAATGCTTGATGTTATCAAAGAGTAGTAGGTAATCAGCAGATGATGTAGGAGAGAATATAGGAATGAGAGATACACAACTTGGTTCTCTGAGAGAAAATGTGATGCTTGGAACTGACTACCAAATTATATTAAAGCAAATACTAGTTCATTAAGAACAACTCTGACACCAGTCGTGGGAATGACTGTTTTGGTGTATCAGCAGGCTAGTAGGGCATTGCTGCCCATGACTGAAATATTTCTGTGTATGTCTGTATGCATTTACAGAGTTTTATAGGCAAGTAGGAAATGAAAGAACATTGTGCAGACTTTATTCCATCTCTCTCTCTCTCAAGCACCCACATGCACACACATGTGCGCACACACATGCGTGCGCACACACACACACACACACACACACACACACACACACACACACACACACACACACACACACAAAACTAATATTGCCAACATCCTGGCAGATCGGTTCAGTGCTAACTTTACCCCCCTCTCACCCCCTAAAGGGCCCATATCTATACAGGAAGAATGCAGAGTCCCTGTAATCACAACTACGCAGGTAAAAGCTGCACTCTCTAAAGCCAAAAACACAGCATCCATGGGACCGGACAACATCCCAGGCTGCGTTTTACGTGAACTTCAGAATGAACGGGTTCCCCACTTAAGCACCATGTTCAATAATAGCCTTGCATCACTGAATGGCACACAGCAACAGTTATCCCACTCCACAAAGGGGGAGCCACCACTGATCCCGGGAACTATCGACCTATTAGCCTGACGAGACTGGTTTGCAAGGCCATGGAATGTATCATCATGGAACTCATAAACAAAGACATTGGTAACCTCCAAACTCTGGATCCCACCCAGTTCGGGTCTGTGAAAGGCAGATCATGCCTCCTGAACCTGATTGACTTCTTTGAGGCAGTCACCAAAGCCGTGGATGAGGGTAAGGTGGTTCACACAGCCTATCTTGACCTTGCCAAGGCTTTCGACACCATCCCCCATTCTGGAATTATAGCTAAACTCACTAAACTAGGTATAAATCCCTACATCACAAGATGGGTTGCCAACTGGCTCACTGACAGAACCCACAGTGTAAAAGTTGCAGACTCCAAATCTGACCTCAAAGCAGTGACAAGTGGAGGGCCACAGGATTCTGTCCTGGGACCTCTCCTGTTTGGTATCTACTTCTCTGAAGTACAGGCTAACACAGAAGGCCTCTGGCTGACAAAGTTCGCAGATGACTGCAAACTAGGAGCCATAGTCAAGTCCCCAAATGATGTGAACATCCTACATAAGGGCCTCACTGAGACAGATGCCTGGTGTCAGAGCCATGGCCTCAAGCTCAATGCCAAAAAGTGCAGTGTCATCCCCTTTGGTAAAAACTCTGTACCCATGAACTACCACATAGGCAGCAATCTACTTAACACCGAATGCGTGATAAGAGACCTTGGGACCCAGGTGGACAGTAGTCTCTCCTTTGATAGTCACATCGCCACAGTAGTCAGGAAGTCCTTCGTGGCACACCTCATCATAAAAGGGTTCTCATCCAGGAAAAAAGAGGCCATTGTTCCCCTATACTCGTCAATCATTAGACCCATTATAGAGTACAACGCCCCTTTTGGAATGTACCTCACAAGACATCTGCAGCAGCTGGAAAGGCCACATAAGTACCTCACAAAGAGGATTACTGGCCTCAAACAAATGCCCTACACTGACCGCCTCAAAAAACTCCAGCTTTACTCCATAGCATTTTGCCTACTCTGAGGTGATCTCTGCCTAACATATAAAGCTATGTCAAACCCAGAGCTGTTGGACATGCTACACCTAAAGAAATCCCAATCCCTCCAAGCTACACGCTCTAGGGACCTAAACCTTGTCACCACAATAAACAGGACATGCTGGAGGGATAGATTCCTGTCCCAGAGACTTCCTATACTCTGGAACAAGCTACCTATCTATGTCAAGCAAAGTTCTCCATTAGCACTCTTCAAGAAAAATCTTGATGAGTGGATGGGAAATAGGAAATACACCCCGGGATCACTTCTGTGTCTCTGCTGGACAGTGGCACAGGAAAATAACTTTCTTGGGTGGAGTAAGCTATGGTACCTTGCTGGCTAGGCTTACGTATGCCCTTGGGCTGATAGCCTAGTACCTACCTATGAACCTACAAACCTATCAACAAACATCCAGACAATTTAGAATCACCAATCCAACTATCACATGTTTGGTATGTGGGAGAAAACTGGGTTACCTGGATAAAACCCATGTAAACACAGGAAGGACATGCAGACTCCACATAGAAGATACTCTGGCCGAGAACCAAACTGGAGAAGCTTTTGCTGAGAGGTAACAGTGCTACTCACTGCACCACTGTGCCACTCGGTCACATGTTATAGCAAATAATGTATATAATTAAAAATACATACCCCTAATGGCCACAAAAGATGGAAATACTTCACAGCTGCCCAATAAAATTAAAGATAAACTGAAGTATCTTAAAATTAGGACCATAAAAGTTTAATGATTTTAAATTAAAAGCAAGAGTATATAAATTTAGACCATATAATAAGGAAAAACTTTATATAGGCTCAGTAGTCTTAGAGCCAATAAAACCAAAAATATTCAAATGGTGCAAAGATGGCCAAAAAGACACATTTTAAAGGAATTCACTGACTGTATAAAGTATAGAATGATGCAAGTTGGAGCTTGATTTTAGACATGCTATATGTGCTTCTGAAATCAATTTATCTGATAATTCTAGGCAAGATGATTATGGGAATCAGCAATGGTTCATTATCGGCCCTGTTAGATTTGCTCAGATGACTGTTGAAACACTTTGCATTACAACTAATGTGTCATTTGAAGTCTAGTTATATTATTTAATATTAATTTTTTTTCTGACTACATAATTTTTTGCATGATATGCAATGTTGTGTCTTACAAATGTCATGATTTATTTCAGGTCTACTTTCTCTGTTAGTGTTAAAATTACTTGCATGACTGTATGATGTATTCTATGACCAGAAGCATAGCTAGGGAAGGAAAGGGGGCTGCAGATCCGATCTGTGTCTTACAAATGTCATGTATTATTTCAGGTCTACTTTCTCTGTTAGTGTTAAAATTACTTGCATGACTGCATGATGTATTCTATGACCAGAAGCATAGCTAGGGAAGGAAAGGGGGCTGCAGATCCAATCCTCAGTGCCAGCATTCAGTTTGGGAATGCTGATACTGAATTTGCCAAATTGCTTCAGCTTTCTACACATTTGGTCTAGTGCAGTCCCAACATTCAGAAATAAAGTGTTGGTAATGCATTTTTTGGGTGGGGTGAATCTTCAGTGATGTCATTAGGTGTAGCAAGCTATTTGATACATTTTGATACAGTTTAAACAACAGAAAGGATCTTTTTTAGTCCACAAACACAACAGGGCCTGTTTTTGCTCCTCAAATAAGAGCTGAGAGGCACAGATTGAGAAAAACAAATTTAGATTATTCCTTATTCCTAGCTTAGGACCACCAGATTGGGAGATAGAACTTTTTTTTTGCTTCTCAACTTAGAGTTGACTGGTGTAGATCAGGGAGAATGGATATGGTTTGCTCCTTAGGTGAGGAGCTCCAAATCTGGGAACAGACCTAGCTGAGCACCAGACCGATGAATGCTACCAGGGGCCACATGAGCACCAGACTGATGCATGTCATCAAGGGCCAGATGAGCACTAGACTGATGAATGCCACCAGGGACCAAATGAGCATCAGAGTGATGAATGCCACCAAGGACCAGATGAGCACCGGACTGATGAATGCTACCAGGTGCCACATGAGTACAAGACTGATGCATGTCATCAGGGGCCAGATGAGCACCAGACTGATAAAATACATCAGAGGCCAGATGAGCATCACACTGATGAATGCCACCAGGGGCCAAATGAACATCAGACTGATGAATGCCACCAGGGGCCAGATAATAGTTTTAAGAGAAATATTTATAATTTTTAGAAAAGAAATGTAAAGTACAAAGTACTCATTCCATGTTAGATAACTATATTCAGTAATTTCACAGTTTGTTCAAAGGATGACTGACAAATTCTTTAACAAGTTAACTTACATTTAAGTGGTGTTGCATCAGAAGGAACTTTGCTCCTGAACCCATTTATGGTTGCGCATGTGTTCATCAGGAAATGTTTTAATAAATTTCAGGAAACAATATATTTAGGTCTATGTTGTTCATTGGAGCTGTATCTGTGACACCCAAATAGTCTGTGCTTTCAGAGTGGCATGTCATGTTGTTTGGTATAGCTGAAAGAATAAATAGATCCTTGACTTAGTTTATCCTTCTGCAAAAACTTTTATCTTGAATTTGAGTGCAAAATATTTTCCACTTGGACTAAAAAGGTGAAGGTTGGTGTGATCATCCTCTAGGTCTGTTTATGTTTTATACATAGGCTATTGGGAAGCTCAGTCTTATCAGTCATTGATGGACAATTATTATGATAAAGGAGAGTGGACGATATTTACTTATACAAAATTTATTGATTATAGACCACATGGAAAATGTACTTTTAGTTGCCAGTTGTGTTTATTAGCTTTAGACTGCAAGAATAAGTAATACTGCTTGCTGATAAGTTAGGGAAATGAAAAAAAGTCTTTTGAATACTGATTCAGTACTTTTGCTTGTAAATGTGCCTTCTTTTGGTTATGTTGATGGGTAGATCTGGTGCAAATGCTTATTTTTTATTTTTATGGCAGAAGTGGTGACACATAATGGGCTGACAATGTTAGCCAAGGCTACTTAAAAAGGCACCATGTGATATGGATGCCTGAGAGGAGTGTGGATGCATGCCTGAGTTTATATACTCTGGGGGTGCTTCTTGGAAGGGGTGATTCTGTATTTTATGTGACCTGGAGGGTATCATGATATATTCTGTTAGAGTGGGCACAAATGGTAATGTCAACAAGGCATAAAGTCAGCTTCTGTGTAAGGCCTTTTTGTTTGATGAGATTGTCCTTTCATTGCAGTTATGTAATCACTAAGTTAGTATAGATAAATAGATATGTGCTGGGAGCAAAGCTCCTTTTGTTCCCAATTCTGGGGCAGTTGGGGCTGTGACCACAATACAAGTGAAGGGTTTTGATGGCTGTGTGCATATGCTGCATGTTTTGTTTTAGCAATCACAAAGGCAAGGCTGTTTTCCTTGTGTTTGTGATCCTGTTCACAGCTGTTATAGGTACTGTTGTCCATTGCGTTCTTGATGCTTTCTGGTTAACTATGTGATGGCCGGTTCCTCTATCAGTCAACAAATACTGATATGATTGCTATTAAATTTTTGATGAATGAAACTTAAGAAGCATGAGACAGTTTAAATTAGTAGAAGGGCATGTTAAAACATTACTGCCCTGAGAGGCATACTTTGGATGAGATGACTGATTCAGCTAACAAGTAGGGAATGATGGATGGTGACAAAGGTATGGATTCTTAGCATTTCTTTGTCTTAAGGCAACAGGCCAAGCACTGGACTATCTCTAAGATGACAGAGGTTTAATAAGATGGTTAAAAGGAAGTGTATTTTACATTTTCAAGAATCTACCTTGAATATTAAATGAATCTCTTTTTCATTGTAATAACTAGAGTTTTCTTTTAATCATACTAACTGGAGTACCTGGATTTTAATGGAAGAGGTCATAAAGACAGAGTTGGGAAGAAAGCAACTATAGGAAGCATTTATGCATGAGCCATTCAAACTTTTTAGCTGAAAAGTGCTAAACATGAAGTATTTAATGGTAGAGCACGTAGTTAATGGGACTGAAGATTGTAGTTTTGGGAAGAGTTTAATGGTAGAGTACGTAGTTAATGGGATTGAATATTGTAGTTTTGGGAAGAGTTTAATGGTAGAGTACGTAGTTACTGTGATTGAAGATTGCAGTTTTGGGAAGAGTTTAAAGGTAGAGTACATAGTTACTGTGATTGAAGATTGTAGTTTTGGGAAGAGTTTAATGGTAGTTAATGGGACTGAAGATTGTAGTTTTGAGAAGTGTTTAATGGTAGAGTACATAGTTAATGGGACTAAAGCTTTGGGAAGAGTTTAATGGTAGAGCACATAGTTACTGTGATTGAAGACTGTAGTTTTGGGAAGAGTTTAATGGTAGTTAATGGGACTGAAGATTGTAGTTTTGAGAAGAGTTTAATGGTAGAGTACGTAGTTAATGGGACTAAAGAGTGTAGCTTTGGGAAGAGTTTAATGGTAGAGCACATAGTTACTGTGATTGAAGACTGTAGTTTTGGGAAGAGTTTAATGGTAGAGCACGTAGTTAATGTGACTGAAGACTGTAGATTTGGGAAGAGTTTAATGGTGGAGTAAGTAGTTAATGGGATTGAAGATTGTAGTTTTTGGAGGATAGGTGATAGCTGAAAAGAGAGTAGGGCACTAATAATATTAACTATTTAAGATTACTCAAAATATTAAAACACACATTTAGCTCTTATGGGTATTTATTGAAAGCTATTTGGGCATAAGAATATATTTAAAGAATAGTATTCCTTGGATTTCAGAGCTAATGCATACATATCATGCAGTTATTCTAATGGGTGAGGCTGGTTAAAATGGTCAAGTTTAAATTTTTTGGCATCTCTGTAAGTAAGAATATTACAAATATAAAGGTCAGGTTGCCTCACTAATGTTACAATGACTGTATCTGAACTAAGATTGCAGTTTGAAACTTAAATATTTGCTTGGATGGTGATGTTTGAACAGTTTCATAGACTACAAGTGATAATAAAAAATATTTGGTTAAAAAGTGTATACATTTTAATATTTTAACCATGCCACCCATATTATGAGCTTCTTGCAAGAAACAAACCTGCGTAGCAATACCTCACAACTAGATGTTTCATTTTGACCCTTTTCTTCTTGTCTTCAAGTCTTCCAGGTTACACAAAGGACATATATAGCTGTATCAAGTAGGAATTTTCTGGAGATTGTATACCTTCAATAATTATGGCATATCAACCTAGTTACCAGCAGTATTGGAGTATGAAGCCTCCAGAGAGCTCCATGCCCATGCATATTATGTAAAACTATTAAAAATATATATTAACTGTAACAGCAAAGGATGGCTCTAGTATATGAGCATCATGTGACTGGATCACCAGAGGGTAACTTCAGATCACTTAAAGCACTACCAGAGTTACGTGAAAACAAAGGAACTATTCACAGGGCCTCTATGAGTCTGGCTCCAGACATGGAGATGAGAAAGCAGAACCAGGAGTGATTGGAAACCTCCATCTTTCAGTTGTCTAAGCAATGAAGCAAACCTTGAGAACTGAACATGGTCTCCTATCAGATACAAACTGAACAGCTCCATTAGAGCTCCATGCCCCTGCATCATGAATGCATACATCAGGTTTGCTGCTGTTTCAAGACAGCTTTACTGCATCCTTTCATCTCATATGAATCATGTACAGTTATAAGAAGAAGCAGGAACAGGATATAGCGAAATGAGCTTATGCAATAAATAAATAAGTAATCCCCCCAAATGAAGCAAAACACAATAAAGTCTGAATACAGCAATAAATAGTATGTCAGAGCTTATTCAACAGGAAAGAAGGAAAACAGGTACAAAAGACAGATGGACAGACATCATGAAAATGGATCAGCTATGTTATCTGTATAAGGCAACTATAGGAATAAAATTTCAAGCAGGTAAAATGTTCCCTTGTGTAATTCCATTTCCCAGGACAGAACCTTCCATAAGGGGAGCCACACAAACAAGGTACAAGAAGCATGGGAAGGGGTATGTTAATGTGCTCTTAGTCAGATTCAGACTCAAATACACATGCATAAGTGCTGCTTGGAACTCACCCCCATCTACAGGATAGCTTCTGCTGAACCTGTTAGCAGAAAACCTAATATATGCAATTATATTTTACATAACTACTGTCATCACATAATGTATAAATAAAAAGAAAAATGAAGTTCTGCATTTCATGCGCTCCCAATCAGTAGTAAATGAGACTTATCTCAAGTCAACCAGTCATCATGCTCCCAGACAGCATAACAAATCAGTGGAGATGGGCATAGCTTTCAGCAACCTGGCCTACCCAATCAAAAGATGCTACAGTAAATTAAGTCACTATAAAAGGCTGTCATCTTCTCAGCAGCAGAATCAGCCCTGTCAAATAAGACCCAAGGGAGCATGTGCAGGATATGAAGAGTAGCCAAGTGCTTTACTCTAAATTTAACTGAAATGGCAATTAAGGTTTCATATAGCTGTTTATATACAGCTGTTATGTAAATGGATATCCAGTGGGATGCCTACAGACAGCACCCTAGATAATTGTTTCACAGAAGTATTCTGGTTGCACCTCTTACTTTATGTAGTGTTATTCTTGGAAGTGCAGGCATCAGGAGACCAACTGGAATAATGATTAAGGTCTTTGCCTCCCATAAATAAGATACAAGGTTCGATCTCTGGCCAACGTCTGTTTGGAGTTTGCATGTTTTTACTGTGTCTCTGTGGGGTTCCTCCCACTTCTGAAAAACATGCTGAGCATTTTCATCTCACCCTCACCAAAGAATGGAACTGTGGGCCGCAGCACAGATTCTACATGGTGCCCTATAGGGGAAAGAGGTGTATAAACCAACCACTTTGGGTATCTACTGTGATGTTTAGTATCCACTTGATAGGAGAACACAGATCACAGACTCTGCAGGGCTAGTTACTCAGTGGTGTAAAGTATGGCTCTAGGTGATTTGGTCATGTTGCCTAATGTCACCAAAATGGGCATGGCTACTTGCTGGTGATAGTAGATTGAGGACCTGGCCTACTCTGACCTACACTGGGGATCCATGATAATGGTGGGAAGGTGTATGTGCCATTATTGGCCAGTGTGTGCCAACTATAAAGCCCAGCAGCCTTGGGTTAATAAGCTACTGGCTGGCTGGTGTCCAGTTAACCAGCTTGGGATACCTGGGGTAGCTCTGTTGAGCGAAAGCTGGCATGAACTAAGAAAAGATACACTCAATGTAGGTTCACTGAACAGGCTGAGTTTCTAAGTGAATGACATGATGGTAAGGAGGAGGCTGGACATCCTATGTACCCAGGAAACAAGATGCAAGGGCAGTGCAGCAAAGCTACTTGGCTTGGGATCCAGAGTCTACCACTCAGGAGGAGGCAGGCTAGAAATGGTGAGGGAATTATATTGAGGGAGAGGCTTCAGAAGACAGTGAGGGATCTCATCAGAATTTGTGACTGACTCGCGGCAATCAGACTCTAGCCTAATATCACAGCAGTATTTATAATCTCAGCCTACGCCTGCAACAGGTTTGTGATAATAAAGAAATTAGTGCATTCAGACAGCAGTTGCAGGACCTACTAGATAAAGAAGGGTAACATTAATTGGTGTCAATAATGGGTGACTTCATTGCATATATTGGGACAGACAGAACATAATATGAGGACTGCTTGGGTCCACATGGGTGGGGCAACAGGAATAAAGAAGGAGAGGCCATTCTAGACTTCTGTCTGACAAATGACTTGATAGCAGTCAACATGGTTGGGTGTGGTTCAGAAAGAGAGACAGTCACAAGATCAAATACAGGGGTGGCCAACATGGTACTCAGGTAGACCTCCACCTAGTAAGGAAAGGGAACTGGGGTAGAATCATTCCCAGTGAAACAGTAGGCCCACAGCATAAACCACTGGTGGGGTAGAATCATCCCCAGTGAAACAGTAGGCCTACAGCATAAACCACTGGTTGCCATAATCAGCTGCAAGCAGGGGTCAGAGAAGGCTCTAAGGTCAACAGCCCAGGCTGAAGACCTGGAAACTGACTGGAGAGAAAGTACTACAGTTCAAAGAATTACTCAGGGATCTAGTACCCCAAGAAGGAGAAGAGAAAATCAGGGAGCTAAAGAAGAATGGCAGCACCCAAAAACCTCGTGTTAGGACTGCAGAGCAGATATGCAACTGAGGTCTGGTATGGAAATAAGGTACTTAAAGAAAGCTGGTGGTGGAATGCAGAAGTTCAGGAAGTCATCAAAAGAAAGAAGGAGTGCAGGAAAAAGTGGGAGCTAAAACAACGGACCAGACTAGGAAGGAATACTGGTTGGCTAACAAAGAAGGTAGGAAAGGAGATGCAATAGCAAAGAACAGGGCATTAGAGGCACTCTACCGTCTTGTACAAAGTAAGTCAGTAGGTTGCTCAAATAAACTACATCAGGTTGCAAGGCAAAGACAGAAAGATAAAGAAGATAGTGAGACTCCCTTCATAAGGGATGCCAACACTAACCTGCTCACCAGTCCACAGGACATCAAATGCAGATGGAAGGAGCTTCTGAATGAAGAAAATCCTACAGAACCTGTACTGCCCCAGACACAACCTAAGGTGAGAAAAGAGGTGGAGCCCACCATAGAAGAAGTAAGAACAGCACTAAGGAAATGAAGTCAGGGAAAGTAGCAGGCTCAGATGAGGTCACAGCAGATATCATAAAGATACTGGGTGAGATAGGGGAGGAATGGTTCCTGAGGCTACTCATAGCAGTATGGAGAGAAACCTGTACCACATACAGCTGGAGAATAAGCATACTAGTGTCAGTATTCAAGAGCAAAGGGGGCATTCACAACTGTGGGAAGTACAAAGGTATCAAACTCCTGTCACACGGTATGAAAGGTCTGGAGAGGGTGACTGATAAAAGAATATGCAGAGTAGTAGAAAGTGAGATGGGAGATAAATAGACTGGATTCAGATCAGGATGCAGCACAAGTGAACTGATGTTTGCAGTGAAACAGACAGTTGAGAAGAAGCTACAGTTAAAGAAATAATTCAAATGGACATTACCAGACTTGGAGAAAGCATATGACAAGGTCCCAAGAAAGCTGATTTGGGCAGTCCTGTAGTGGTTTGAAATCTCCAAAACACTGGTAGAATTAGTGCAAGTTATATACAAGGACCCAATGACTCAAACAGTGTTCAGCCTTACAGAGGAGTTCTGATTGGTTATGGGTGTGTATCAGGGTTCAGCTCTGAGCCCACTACTGTTCATACTGCTGATGGACTACATTAGCAAAGAGGTTGGAGGGGACATGTTAACAAGGTAGCTGCATGCAGGCAATGTGCCATTACAAAAAGATTCTGAGCAAGAACATCAGCAAAGGATAGGGGAATGAAATGCAAAACTGAAGGCACATGGGATGAAACTGAGTACAGATAAGAGAGTTGTTATGGTAACAAATGGTGGAATTCAGAAGAAACTGAGAATTGAGATAAAACTGAGACAGAAGGGAAAATAATGGAACAGGTTAACAGCTTCAAGTATCTGGGAGGGTTGGTTAAGGAGAAGGGTAGTCTAAATGAAGAGGCCAAAGCTAGAATCAAAAGGGCTGCAGCCAACTGGCATAAAGTGTCAGATGTAGTGTATGACAGAAGAGTGCCAAAGAAGCCGGAAAGTAAAGTGCACAAAACAGCAGTGTGACCAGTACTACTGTATGGTACAGAAACCTGGCAGTGAAGGCAGAGCGGCTGAGGAAACTAGATGTGATGGAGATGAAGTGTCTGAGAAGGGTGGTAGGATGCACACTGTGGGACAGATGAGGAAATGAGGGCATAAGAGCAGAAGCCAAAGTAGCTCCAATTGCAGAAAATGTTGAAGTGAACAGATTTAAGTGGTTTGGGCACATATGCAGGAAAGCATAAGACAATCTAGTGAAGAAGATTTGGGACAGAGAGGAAGAAAGCAAGAGGAAAAAAAAGGGCATCCAGCAAAGAGGTGGGTAGATTGTGTGAGAGAAGACACAGGCATGAGTGTCAAAGAGGGCAGGAGAGTGGCATTGAAAAGAGAGAGGTGGCAGCAGCAGACACGACACCCTGACCCCGTGTAGAAAATGGGGAAAACAGAGTTGAGGATGGTAATTGCAAGCACCATACCTCAACACCTATGTGCATCTGTACCTCCCAACTGTCCCTTCTTTTCAACGACATCTCTGATTTTGGTTCATAATTTGTTTCTCTCTCTCCTACTCCTCCTATAACTGAAAATTTTCGGAGAACCAGTGTCTTATTATATTGAAGTAATGACAATCGTTAAGAGTTATAGATTTCTTTTACATAGCAAATGCATGTTAATTCACATTCTCCTATTCTGTCAACAGCTCAGGTTAAGACTCCTAATATTAGAAAAAAGTGTTCCTGAGTGTGGACATTTGTGTCCAATTCTGGAAGTGAAAGGTTGAATACAATGAATGTACTTGAATCCATGGTCAAAGGGTGCAGCCATTTTGTTAAAGTATCACTGTAGAAATAAGAGTATACTGGATGTCTCCTGTCCCTCAGGCAACCTAAACACTGCTAAGTTCTCTCACTGAGAACACTCCAAAATCTTCCAACCAAAAACTGCAGTTAATGTTTTGTTGTAGCAGTTTTGTTCTCTATTTAAATTATGTGTTTTTTTTTCTCTTTTGAGATGAGGCATGCTTTTAAGTCAGTTATAGCAATCCTGGCTCCTCGGGGTCTTTCTGAACATGCCGAACATCCGTACTATCCAGTGATAAAGCATTCTTCAAGCTGCCTATTGCCTAACTTCTCCTCAGATAAAAGAATAGATAACTTTTTAAGGGAGAGCTTGAGAGCTTTTTGCAAGATTTAGATTCTTACTGTCTTTGAAATTATGCTTTGTGACACTCTCCTACCACAGTTTTTTTTTCAGGAGTCGCAGGTGGGGTGTTATGAGTTAAGTGCTTTTCCATTTCCATATCTAGCTCTGACAAAATTATTTGGTGAAATGGAATAGTGAAAGTTTCTGTTTTATTAAGTTATTAAAGCCATAGCATTAGCTTGCAGTCTGTGTTTATTTATTTATTGTAATTTAATTACTGGGAAAGTCTGATTGAGTAGGAACCCATTTTCCGATGAGGGCCAGGGAGAAAAGCTACAAAGTATTACAGAACATTTTGAGAAAATACTTTCACAGTCTTTAAAAATAATACAAAAACAACTACAGTTTAAATAATTACACCAAATTAGACATAATATAAAAACATTGTTTAAGAACAGATACAAGTTATATATGTCATTTAGAAATTATTTTGTGGATGAGGCTTATCCCTGATGAATGGAAAATAACAAAACACATGGCAGGGTACAAGAATAAAGAGGATTTTCACAAATGAGGACAGTACAGAGATATTAAACTCCTGTTACACTGCATGAAAGTGCTGGAGAGGGTTCTCTTTTGAGACAAGGCATGATTTTAAGTCAGTTATAGCAATGCAGAGTAGGAGAAAATAAAATGGGAGATAATCAGCTTGGTTTCAGATCAGGACGCAGTACAACTGCTCTAATGATTGCAGTGAGACAGGTAGTGGAAACAAGCTGAAAAGAGGAAAAAGTCCAACTGGGCAATCCTAGACTTGGAAAAAAACATATAACAGGGACCCAAGAAAACTGAACTGGGCAGTCCTGTAATGGTTTGAAATTCCAGAAACATTGGCAGGATTAGTGCAACCTATGAATATTGTCCCAATGACAAAAGTACAGTGTTCATATTCACAGAGGGGTTCCCAGATGGAGTGGGTGTCCATCAGGGTTCAGATCTGAGCCCACCTCTGTTCATACCAGTGATGGACTACATCAGCAAACAGGTCATGGGACAGATCAACAAAGCTGCTGTATGTTGAAAATGTGAAACTACAAGCAGATTTTGAACAGGAACTTCAACAAATGATAGGGGACTGGAATGCAAAGCTGAAGGGACATGCAGCAACATATCTGGTTCATTTAGTACCCTGGGCTGATACTATGAATGAACACTCATCCCCCTCAGCTATTCAAGTGATCAGTTTATTATAGTTAGATCTGTGCACCTCCCACAGAAAAAAAGGGTGTTCCTTCTACTACCACACCAACTAAGTGGCCAGATACATAACATGTCCCATTCAAGTCCTGTTTCGGTCCCATGCTCCCAACCCTGCTTTAACATATTTTATTAAAAAAAAAAAAAAAAAAAAAAAAAAGCATTTCTACTTTGAAACTGCAGCAAACAGTTGCTACAGTTTATACTTGACTGCATGGAACACTTCAGATCTCATGTTTTAGTTTTTTAAAAAAAGAAATAAACTTCTTTTTAAACTGTAACAAACAGTTGGTACAGTTTATACTTTGCCTACCCTGCCTGCACGGAGTACTATGGTGCTCATATTTTACTTAAAAAAAAAAAAAAAACTGCTTGCTACAAATGCAGCAACTGATTGTTACAGTTTATAAACTGCCTGCATGGAGTACTACAGCATTTAGGCTTTAGTTAAAAAATATATTTTTTTTAACTTTTAAACTATAGCAAACGCTACAGTTTGGACCATATACAGAGCACTACAATGCTCATATTTGACCACAAATATATTTTAAAAGCTGGTGCATTAAGGAGTATCAGGATGGGCTGATTGTGCCCCCGCAACACTTTGCACCCAGGGCAATTACCCCACCTTACTCCATCCTAGTTATGCTCCTGGGCATATGGGAAGAAATTGAGCACAGACAAGACAGTAGTCATGGCAGCAAATGGGGAAATAAGAAGAAGCTTAAAAATTAAAATAAAAGGGAAATAGTGGAACAGGTTAACAGCTTCAAGTATCTGGGAGATGTGGTTGAAAAGTCTGAAAGATGAGGGTAAAGCTAGAATCAGATGTTCTACAGCTAACAGATGCAATGTGCTATGGGTCTGTGTATAGTGTGTGACAGAGGTATGTAAAAGAAGTTGAAAAGTAAAGTGCACAATACAGTGGTGTGACCACTGTTTCTGTAAGGCACAGAAATTTGGAGTAAAGGCAAAGCAGCTAAGGAAGCTTGACGTGATGGAGATGAAATGCCTGATGCAGGTAGGATGTATGCTATTATACAGATAAAAAAATGAGGACAGAGCAGAAGCTTAAACAGTCACAATTATAGTAAAGGTCAAGGAGAACAGATTATGGTGGTTCAATCACATCAGCAGGAAAGCAGAGGGCAAATTTGTAAAGCAGATTTGAGAGAAACAAGACAAAGGCAAGAGGAGACAAGGATGTCAAGACAAAAGATGGATAAGTTGCATGAGAAAAGACCTGAGAATGGCTGGCATGATTGTCAAAGTGGATTGGAGACTGGCTTTGAATAGAGAGAACTGGCAATCATTAACAGAAAAGGCTAATCTCATGTAAAAATGAGAAAAATGGGAAAAAAGCGGTTGATGACAATGATGATGAAGATAATGATTTCAGCATGAGAATGAAGAGCTGACAGAAGTCACATGTCCCTGGCCTATCATTACTAGAAGTCCTTTCAAAAGTACAAGTAACTCTTATGGATCAAATATCAATGTTTGGTGGCTGGGTAAACAAAAACAAAATGTATACTGCTCTACCAATAAAAAGTGTAACTTTAATCCCATCCCAGGTTAAGGAGCAGTAGCCTTCTTTCTACAAGGTTTCACATCTGGTATTCATATCCAATGCAATGGATAGAAAGTGTGCTTTGAGTTATCAAATCTGAAATCAATAAGTGGCAAACGCAATATTATATGAGTTAAATTAATAAAACAGATTCATGCTGGCAGACTGGAAGATCCATCCAAAAAGCTTTCTAGGCATGACAGAGAGATATCACAAATATCACAAATAAGTTTATTTTTGAAGAAACAGCCATGGACTAGCTCCATGGCATACAGGAAAGAAAGTATTACTGCAACTCAGAAGGCTGAGTTCAGTTAGTAACTCAAATCAGGGGAGGGCTTGAGTGAGCAGTAAATGCTCGCTCACCTACCCTGGGTGGAGGGACTTGTGGTTCGGTGGGCACATTTTCCAATGCAAGCAGAGGCATGCAGATGATACAGCCATGAATGGGTTAACTGTTTGCAGAGGGCTGATGGGTGTCAGACAGCAATGAAATGAAAATAACTTAAAAAAGAAACAAGCAGAGCAACATAGACAGGTTACTCAGCAGTCATATTAACATGATGAGCCTGGCAATGCAGACAGATTACTCAGCAGTCATATTAACATGGTGAGCCTGTCAATACAGACAGATTACTCAGCAGTCATAGTAACATGGTGAGCCTGGCAATGCAGACAGATTACTCAGCAGTCATATTAACATGGTGAGCCTGGCAATGCAGACAGATTACTCAGCATTCATATTAACATGGTGAGCCCGGCAATGCAGACAGATTATTCAGCAGTCATATTAGCATGGTGAGCCTGGCAATGCAGACAGATTACTCAGCAGTCATATTAACATGATGAGCCCGGCAATGCAGACAGATTACTCAGCAGTCATATTAACATGGTGAGCCTGGCAATGCAGACAGATTACTCAGCAGTCATATTAACATGGTGAGCCTGGCAATGCAGACAGATTACTCAGCAGTCATATTAACATGGTGAGCCTGGCAATGCAGACAGATTACTCAGCAGTCATATTAACATGGTGAGCCTGGCAATACAGACAGATTACTCAGCAGTCATATTAAGATGGTGAGCCTGGCAATGCAGACAGATTACTCAGCAGTCATATTAACATGATGAGCCTGGCAATGCAGACAGATTACTCAGCAGTCATATTAAGATGGTGAGCCTGGCAATGCAGACAGATTACTCAGCAGTCATATTAACATGATGAGCCTGGCAATGCAGACAGATTACTCAGCAGTCATATTAACATGGTGAGCCTGGCAATGCAGACAGATTACTCAGCAGTCATATTAACATGGTGAGCCTGGCAATGCAGACAGATTACTCAGCAGTCATATTAACATGGTGAGCCTGGCAATGCAGACAGATTACTCAGCAGTCATAGTAACATGGTGAGCCTGGCAATGCAGACAGATTACTCAGCAGTCATATTAACATGGTGAGCCTGGCAATGCAGACAGATTACTCAGCAGTCATATTAACATGATGAGCCTGGCAATGCAGACAGATTACTCAGCAGTCATATTAACATGGTGAGCCCGGCAATGCACACAGATTACTCAGCAGTCATATTAACATGGTGAGCCTGGCAATGCAGACAGATTACTCAGCAGTCATATTAACATGGTGAGCCTGGCAATGCAGACAGATTACTCAGCAGTCATATTAGCATGGTGAGCCTGACAATGTTTTCAGCAAAGACAATAAGATGCAGTGCTGTAAGCATTTTAAGTGAAGAGTCATGTCTAGCATTAAAGGAAAAAAAAGAGTAATAATGGCCAAAGGCAGAGATAAGAGATGTCTTTTGGGTTACTGCCAATAGACTAGAAGGTCACGTTACTTTAAGGATGAAGTCTGCTAGGCTTTAACACTTGGGATAGACAGAGCTGTGGTATGAGGGTTACATCTAAGATTGCATGTTCCAAGAGTTTTGCACATTTTTGCAACATGTTTATTCATTAGAGGCTCACAAAGATATCATTTTACAATAACAGACACATAAGTCTAAACTGGGGCAACTGCCTCTGAGCTGCAAAGACTCTGCAATCATATATAAATAGTGAATGCAGGGTGCAATATTCCTTGCAATATGTATATTGGAGAATTCACTTTCAAGGGGAATAAGTCATCAAAGTGTACTTTACTTTTATTGTTGTTGATACTTTTGTCAGTGAACACTCCTAGCAAGTATTCTTTTATTTAATTGATTTTTTTTTTTTTTTGTGTGACTGAGGATCTTGGCAAATACAGTTGGTTACTACAAATTTTCAGCAATACATGTTAAGAACATGCAGTATCAACAGCTCTAGGGAAAGTGGAAAGTTCACCTCTGTGCATGACATTTCTGAGAGGAGACACTGACTGTGAAGCATGTGTTTGCAAACTCTTAAGTAGATACAAAAAGTTAAGAAACCACTGAAAATAGCTTTGGGGTCTCAAAGTCTTGTTGAAACAGCTGCAGAGTTTGACAAGGTTACTTACAATTTGCAAGCAAGTTTATCCCAAATGATGAAACATTCATATATCAAAAGACAGCAGGAAGACCAGGACATATGATACAATGTCATGTAATTAGAATGAAAGGGACAGGGTCTGATCCATTTTAACGAAGTACCCCTAGCTTAAGGCCTTCTTGTTTAAAATGATTGACAGGATTAGCTCACTGATAGCACCGACTTGTCAGTGTCATCAAAAGTGCTCATGGGGCTAGAAGTGCACAAATGTAAATTAAAAAAGGAATTGTGTCTCTTCAAACTTGACCATAGAAGAGAAGATGTTTGAGGAAGCACTTTCTTCCTTTTGTGTTCAGCACCAGGTAGTCATGTACCCCCCCCCCACATTCCCGACACACACATGCACGCACACACTTACACACGCAAAGCAAGACATGTTAATAAAATGAAAAAGGGAGTACAAAATGTATGTTGTGAAAGAGAAGCATTTATGGGTAAATGTTTGTTCTCACTCTGTACTCCTAAAGACTTCAGCTGAAAAGACTGGCAATAAAACTTAGCAGACAGTCATTTCATCATCATAGTGAAATTAGTGAAATTGCTCCATAAACAATGAGTAATAAACAAAATCAGTTGACTATAACTGCTTCACACAGCATTGGCAACATCGATAGATACTAAAACAAATGGCAATATGTATGGTCTCTGAAAACAATGCAATATTCTTCTTCAATTAATCATTATAACATGGCAAGCAAGAAGCAATCAAACCTACCAAAAATGAGTGCAACAAAGCAAGTCCTGACTTGTTGACATCTACTTGAATTTCAGAAATACGTCACAACTGGGTGACTTAACTCGACTGACTTTGCTGCCTGTATAATTTAGTATGTAAGAATGTATAACGTAAACATTATAGGCATGTGAATGTTAAAGCATGGTGGGCTCTGTCATAACTTTAATAAAGAAATAGTGAGGCACCTGTGTTACCTAGTAAAGGTGCAAGAACAGGATTACAGGATCTGAAGTAAAAGAGTACAACATACATGTAATAAAAATTACTTAAAAGAAGAATTCTGATTCAACAATGCACCATATGTAATGTACATGCATGCATATATACATGTATTCCCCTGCAATGCTGAAATGTTGCAATAAACCAAATGAATAAAAAGCAGTGCTATTACTACTTGCTAAACTAGCATGAGTTATGTCACGTGAAAGAGGACCACCAGCTGGTAAACTCTGTGTGCACTTTTGAGAGAAATGTATTCACAGTACATGTGTCGGTAACTAGAAATGTGAACATCACCTCTCAAAGGCACAGACGAGACTAGAGCAAGGTCTAATGCATGGCTTGTTCCATACTTAACTTTATGGTTTACCTCTTTAAATAATGCTTTTATATGAACAGCTGTAGTAATCCAGAGAAATGAGTTTACATTTTACTAGACAGTACACTTATTTATTTATGTATCTATTTGTGCATTTATTTATTTATTTGAATTTGTTGACTAAAAATGCTCAGAAGGGAAATCCCTATTATCACTCGAGTCTTCGTGAGAAACACTCCAGGAATAATGAAGTACTTTAAGCCAATACACATCAAGAGCATCTGCAAGTCATGAGAGACCGTACAGCATAATTCTGAGCACTATAAAGTGAGGGCCATAATATGCATTGAATACATGCAGTAGATATTAATTTGCTGCAGTGTTGATTGCAATGTTTATCTGTGAACACAGAGATGACAACGCTGTGTATGAGGTAGATAACAGTAATTGAGGATAACACTGCCCTAATACATAACTATGGACAATGGATAAAATACAAAAGTCAGTAAATTACTTAAATAAATTGTATGATTCCACTCATTTTCAGAGAGCTAATGTCTATAGCATTATATACACATTTAGTACATATGCTGCAGCCATGCAGAAATGTACATATTTCTTCAAAGAAAACACATATAAACATGGCTTATACAACTAGAAGAAAAAATTCAGAGCTCTGCAAAGGATAACCAAAGCACTAACATTTAAGAGAAAAATAAACATAAAACAACCACCAAATGGATGCAGTTATAATCTTGCAACTGTCAGCAGGGCGAAAAACTAAACGTTTTATAGCACTTTCATTCTTTTATTTATATGCAATGGAACTTATCAGAAAAAGTTTTATGTTTATTTTCCTCTAACCTGGTTTAGTGGTGTTGTTATTCAACATTTAAGAGAAACACTTAGAAACAAATAGCTCACTGTGCAATGTTTTTTTTTCTAGCAGGATTGTTCAGTGGACTACAAGGGAGTGATTCAGAGACCACTGTAGTACTACAGCAATATGAAGCCTCCATCAGATTGCACTGCAGCAGTCTGCTGAATAATACCACATGCAAATCTTACAGTCGGGTGGTATCACTAACGTACATTAGCCATATGCACTTCCCCAGAGCTGTACATGACAATCAAAATAACCCAACAGAGTGATTTCAATACAATCTCTACTGCACTATTCCCTACTGCAGAGCAACGGGAATTGAACATGCTTGCCCACCCACTGATGTCTATAGCAGCAGCAGCAGTAGGGTAGTTAGCACTACTGAAGCTAAGTAAGACAAGGCTGTGTGTGTGTGTGTGTGTGTGTGTGTGTGTGTGTGTGTGTGTGTGTGTGTGTGTGTGTGTGTGTATTTAAGAGACTGTGTGGGTATCTGTGTGACTGTGTATATGTGCTGGAATGTGTGTGTGGATATGTGTGTGTGTGTGTGTGTGTGTGTGTGTGTGTGTGTGTGTGTGTGTGTGTGTGTTTGTGTGTGAGCATGTGTGTGTGCATGTGTGTGCCTGTCTGTCTGTCTTTCTGTGTGTATGAGATTGTCTGGGTATCTGTGTGACTGTGTGTGTCTCTTGGAATGTGTGTGAGGATATGTGTAGTTGTGTGTGTGCATGTGTGTGTGAGACATTGTCAGAGTCTGTGTGTATATGAGGCAGTCTGGGTGTCTATGTGACTGTATAGTGTGCTGGAATGTGTGTGTATATATGTGTCTGAGTGACTGTAAGTGCCTGTACAAAAGCAATGCATACGTTGATAGGGAGAATTCTAAGACTGTTGCTCCATCTGAGTTAGATGGTCAAATCAGAGACATGAAAATGAGTTGCTAATGAACCTTTGCACAATGTAACTCTTGCATGTTTCTGAAACATAAGTTAACTTCATAATGCTGCCATAGCACAATGTTGAAGCACTATTAATGTTATGGAGCTAACCTTTCTGAATACCTCCAAGGTCTACAAATGAAATGTATACAATTATAAATAAAGTGTTGCAGGCAATCTGTAAGTTATTACAAAAGTAATAAAGGCACAGGCAAAAAGGTTTTCAGTAAGTGATAAGGTATTAAATCATACCACACTGACACTTCCATGTACTTGTAGATTTCTTTTTATCAATAAGATCTTTACTGAAATTCATACATTTGATATCAAAGAAACCAATACATCAGTGTTATATAAATATAAAACTGTTTTACAGTACCTTATACAAACTTTCAAAATATTTGGGGTTTCCCACCTTTAAACTGATGAATGGTTGTATGTTGTATGCACAGATTAATTAACACCTATTGTAAAAAAAATGCTATGAAGGCTATATTATGTCTGTAACAGATCATCAGTTTGACCCTTTTTAATGCACTAACAAATAATCATAACATTGAAAAGTGAATAAATTCACATATATTGGCTATAAAGAATACACAAACATTTTATGTTGCATGCATAAGCATTAGTAATAACAAAATTATAACATCACTAATCAACCGATATAAATATCTTTCTGATATATTGCTCCAATTAAAATCTGCAAAATTTGTTCTCTGAATTCACATTCCAAGTATTGCTGTTCACCCAGACTTAGATAACCATAATCTATTCTCTAGCATTGTGCATAAATGAGTCAGTTACTCTGCTCTTGTATATAGATTTATGATCCCATCTATTAATAAATTTAGTCCATGAAATGCTCTTAGTTATTTTAGTATTTCTTTTGTCTAACTCATCCACCATCTAAACAATGTCTTAAAAACATGGTGCAATAATTAATTTCCACCATCTGTATAAAGTTTTTGGCACAATTGTCATCACTATAATCAAACCACGCTTCTGATTTTATTAGTTCAGATTTGCTTGTTAAAATTCATAAACAATAAAACCCATGAAAGCATCAGTTCATTCTGCAACCTCCCCGTAAAAGACTCTTTAGATCTAGTTTGAAATCCTCTAATTTTGAGCATGACCAAATAGCAATGACCCGCATCTCCCAAACAGCTCTGTCTGACATCTCCAACACATAAACCTTTCCATTAGAAATCATCAGACAGAATCATTGTGGTGAATAAAAAAAATTGTGGAAACATTTCTATACAAACAGAGTAACTGATAAACCCAGGACCACATAGAGGTGCAGTCTTAATATCTCCAAATCTTACCACTTTTGTAATAATTTCCTTGGACCCTCAATTAAAAAAAAATCTTTCAGGGACTTATTATCCATGTTGACCTGTTCTTTCATCAGGGTTGGTTCCACCCTTGGCTTTAATGTCATGGTAACTATTTACTGGAAGATTTGTTTACATCAAGTCAGTTATCCATGTTTTCTTAGTAGTATTTACCATCCCCTTACATTTCAACATCAATGAAATGTGTATCCAGCTACCACATTCACCTCATGAGTAAAGTTGCTCCCAAAATACTAATCTGCCCATTGTGTCCACCACCCTCTCAGCATATCCTTTCCATGATATCCTATCCTACTCTATCCAACTGGCTGAAGTAAGTTCAGCCAAGGCTGTAACTTTTTTTGCTTAATAATGACTTCAGCATCAAAAACAATTACTTAACCACATAACATTTTCACATGAAAAGCCTCAAAATAAAACTGAGAGTCTAGTGCACATAATTCTCTCACTACTTATGACATCATTTTTCTCAAGACACTCAAGATTTTTTCCCATCCTAAATAAAGTTCATAATCGTATTCTTAACAGATCTCCAAAAATGTTTAGGGCAGTTGCTGGGAAAACTTGAAAACATGTAATAGAAATGATACAAAAATGCAATGCTTGTACCATATGATTTGATAGCCACAAAGTTGTAATGATCTAAAATCTTCTTTTACCCTCATTGAGGCCTGAGCTGTAACAGCTATCCAGATTCCCAAACACTTCATATAAGGAGATTCCTATAAAAAGCTGTATGTTTCACAAGGCTATTTGAGGGTACATAATTCATAATAATCATCAATATCTTAGTTGCATTAATGGCACATACAGAAAATGTACGAACTTATCTAAGCTTCTAAACATTAATAAATGCAGCATTCATCCTAATTAAATATGTCATCCTGTAATCATGTAGGTTAGATTGTATAATCCAAGCTGATAACAGTTTATGATCCACAACAAACAAAAGGGTGTAAATGGCACCCCTTATTAGTCCCCCTACTCAGTTTAAAAGACAAGGGCATGTATGCATGTCTTGACTCTGGCCTCTAACCCTCCACAAATAGCCATAATGAAATAAAGAAAATCTTGAGAAAACCATAAGGCCAACAGAAGTCTTGCTAAATAATACAACTCCATCCTTTCAAAAGCATTATCTGCATTCATCCTAACCAAAACATGATTATTCTGTCCCGACTGTGCCATGTGCATTAGGAGTTTTGTTTTCAATATATTATGAAATCAGTACAGTATGTCACTATACTCAGTATCCTACAGACTGCTAAGTGGCAACCTGTGTCTGGCATACAAGGCAGCGTCCAGCCCAGTACTGTACATTACTGCACATCAGCAAGTCAAATGGCATCAGAAATACTTGGTCTACGGATGTAAATCTTTTCTGCAAAATCAACAGAATGGCTTGGAGGGACAGGTATATCTCTCATAGGATGCCACTGCTATGGAACAGAGTCCCCATTCACATAAAACAAAGCACATCCCTGTCCATATTCAAGTACAACTTGGATCTATGGATGGCAAACAGAAAATTTATACCAGGACTGCCCCCTGTCCTACTAAAGGACAGAGACAGTTCCTTCAAATTATCTATGGTATGAAGAACTAAGACACTGTCATTTGTGCTAACATGTCTAGCTGCGGTTTTATATATAAATTTCAGATTAACTTGTGTATTATATGCCAGCATGACTAGCTTTGATAGTGTAAATAAGTTCTTACATGTTGATTTATAAACTGTTTGTACAGAATGTTTTAAAGACTTGAACAGTGTTTCTTTACATTTCTAACTTTTAATATTTGTGAAGAAGATTCTAAATGCAGACTGTCTCAGAATTAGCTGATCTGCAGATGTTGTCATCAGAATGTTGACAGTTGATATGTGTTACTGTCAGAGGCTGAAAGACAGGAAGGAACTTTAGTAAACAGCTGTTGGCTGATTTTCAAAACATGAAATGAAATTAGAACTGGAACAGTTGTGACAGCTAGTCTATAAAAGAGCCTGCTGAAGACAGCTGTTGTCAGTTAACAGCCAGTTGCAGCTGTCAGTTGTTCACAGTTGTACTGTGCAGTAGATACCCAAAAGGACTCACCAAGAACTGCAAGCCTGCCTTTGCTCTGTTGTAATAATTTAGTTTAGATCAGGGACAGTGTCCTTTAGTCAGTTAGGAAAATAATAACTAATCAGAGTTTTTCTAAATGTTGGATTTCTATTCTGCAGTATTGATTTCATTTTCCTGGCGATTAAGTTCTGTTTGTTTATTGGAAATTACTGTTTTATATTTTTTTAACTTTCATTGTGACAGGTCAATCGGTGTTTTCTTTAGTGATTTGAGAGTGCTTATACCTGATTTGATAACTTCCTGGGTCACTTCAAAAGCCTAGCTTATTTAGGTTATTTGCTATAATTTGTTTTAATATCTAATTTTCATAACTGGACACCCCTTTAAAAGGGAATGTAGGCTCTCTGATTGGTGGCAGCATGTAACCATATTATTTTGAGGAAGGGGCACAGCTGGATATCTGTGTCAAGCTTTCCCAGAAGTGTTTGGATGTGTGGGGTTTAATTTATATAAGTGCCAGTACATCAGAGGTCTTAAACTGGGACACATTGCTCTGAAGTGTGCAATAAGGAGTTACATTAAGGGTGGACAGAAGTATTCAGTCCAGTTCCAGGTTATAGAGCATGATCTTGTTGTGCTCTTAGAGGAACTTGTGACATATTACTTCTGTTTAAGTGAAGGTCTCACATTGGAGTTAGTAGTGTGGATTGAAGCTCCTAAATACTGACCCAGGATAATAAGGGACTTCACATTATTGTTGGCAGTTTGGTAGGGTATTGTCTGGATGTCACATATGGTATAATCCCTTTTATACTTATTGGGGGTAAGATATAATTATCGGTCATGGAATGTGTAAGGCCAATCTCTAACCCAATGAGATAGGTTAATTTGAGCACAAAAAGGTAAATTGGCTAGTCTTAAAGATGGCTTGCAAGGGGAGCTAGCCTAGTACTTAGCTATGAAACAATGAGCTTATGAAAAGTCTGCCTCCAATAATAAACCCTCACTTATCAAGATAAACTAAATCTAGTAATCAGTGAGGCACATGAGCTGCCAATATTGCTGCAAACAATTTATAATCAGAGTTCAAAAAAGAAATCAATCTATAAGAAGATGTCAGGGTCACGTCTTTACCCTCCTCAGGAATTTCCAGAACCAGCCTACTTCTAGGATGGTAGATTTTTCTTATCATGAATTACACAATTATGTAAATTCAAAAGAGAAGGGACCTTCTTGTCTTTAACAAGTCTCCCAACTTTCACGTTCATCACTTTGTGATGTTTTCCCATCTGCTTGTCTGGAAATGATTTCCAAAAATTCTTACTGTGCTATAAATTCATTCATTAGTGCAGTCTGTTCACTCAAATTTGGTTTTGAATTTAAATAATTTAAATAAGCACCTATCTCTTTGTTGTTTTACCCTCATTTGCTCTCTTCGTTTTACACATTTTGGTGACATATTTGAAATATCTTAGCTATCACTATAAGATCTTGAAAACCCTCTATTTCTATGAGTGTTACTGCCAAAGTCCCAATACTAATTCCCTCTGCTCATACCACTCAACCTCTCAGTGCAAACAATTTAGATAAAGTCAAATGTAATGGGGGGCAAAGGCCCAAAAATAGGGGCAGATTTAAAATATTGCTCCTATAAACTTAAAGCATTGCAAGAATAACCGGTTTTGTATTATTATGCATTTTCTGAAGGATATGAAGTCTGAAATTCAAATATCTGTTATTTGTTAGTATTATTTAGTGACTTCAGTCTTGAATGATTGCCAGACAAATGCAAATCCTAAAAATACTTATTTTCAAAGTTTTACTGGAAAATTGCAATTTCTTATTATGCAATTATTTGCACTTTCGACTTTTTTGGTATATAAATAGCACTCCTATCAAATTATTTTAACTTCTTCCTTTTATTTTAAAGCTCATCTCTTTCTCTTCACCACAAATTTTCTGTACAAAATTTCGTTGCAAAATGCAGATCACTCTA
>NC_056751.1:120201856-120216856 GCF_019279795.1 Protopterus annectens | reverse complement strand
TCACCATCCATCATCCTGGTTAAACATCCAAGAAATACTTCTCTTCAGAGATTCTGAGGTAATCAAAAATCAGTAGTCGACTCCAAGAAACTGATAAACTCTAAGAGATCCATCTCAGTTCCTTTCCAAAATAGTAGTATGTCATCAACAAATCTTTTATATAGTAGCACTTGTTGGTAATATGTGCTACTAAATAGAAACTCCTCTCCCAATAATGTACCTCTAGATTCGCAAGTTGGGGGTGCCCATTGCTACCTCCCACTTTTGTGCATAAAGTTTATCACGCGATATATAACATTATTGTTGAGGATGGTAATAAATAACCAATAACTCTTGTTCATTCCCTTCTGTTATTGATAGCATACTCCTAACTGCTTTATGCCGTAGTCATTGGGGATTGCTGTAAATAAATTCCTTACATCTAAAGTTACCATTAAGTAAGAAGTATCTTTAAATTTATCCTTGATGGTTGATATATCATGGATTAGCTGGTAGCTATCTTTTAAGATGCTCGAAATGTTAAGAACAATAGGTCCTAGCTAATGATTCTAGATATTTTCTTCAGCCCCTTTCAGGTCACCTAGCTCATGGGGAGGAAAAAACATCTTTATGTATTTTGGGAAGACATCTTTATGGTATTGTGGGAAAATTCAATAAATGGTGTGGAAAATCATATAGCTTCTGGTGACCTGCCTTCTCATCATAAATATCATCATATACTTCATCATATACTTTGTTAATGATTTTCATGAGTGATCCAAAACCTATCTCTCTCTACATAAGTATTAATATCACATAGCAAAGTCAACATGGTCATAATTACATCTACATCATCCATTACCACTATCTATCCCTATCCCTTATTTTATTATGTCATTATTAGAAGTTAGGTTACTCAAAGAGCTTCTCTCTTCTTGGCTTAAATTAAAGTACATGCATCTAGGTCCTTGTTTAGAACAATATGCATAGAAATCATTCTCACATAGATTAATATAACATTCAACATTAGTTACGCTTAAAACAAAAGAATCGAACGCTTAATTATTATTCTTTTCGTTATCTTGTATTAACTTTCATGCCACTGAGCGACCCAAAAGTCTGAGATCGACTAGTAGTTCGCTGAGTTTACTTGCCTGAGAAGGAAAAAAGACAGTCCCTTATTTAAAAGGGAATAGTCAGCGTCGTGAGTAGTAAGTTCAAGTCGTGAAAAATTGTAGACCAGCTGGTTCAACTTGAACCTTCATCTCACCAAGTTGTCCCCTGAAAACTTGCGCTTCTCTGACGACCACGACTGTATGATCTGTCCCTTTCTGTCGCGAACTTCGCGGTAATGGAAAAAATCTTCGGCTTCCTAGATGATACCTTCGGGTCTTGCCCTGGTCCTTCACTGTCTCTCGATCCATTAGGGGCTCCTCTTGGTTACGGGGAAGAGCCGAGGATGCAACATCATCACGTTGCTCATTTGATGACGTAATCACGTCAATACTGTGTGAGCCTTTACTTTCCTTATTGCAAACAGCAGTTGAGACTGTTTCTGTTATATCAAGTTCATAGACATATGCCTTTTCTTTATCTAAAGTTTGGGGAACATCATTATTGTCCGATGTTTGCCCTGAACGTTGATTGCATTTGGGCCAAACAAACACCTGACCAAGCAGAAAATCCTTGTGATCACGTTGCAGCTATTATTTTTGACTTGCTGTAACCTGTCACTATATAATGTGACCTGAGTATAAACGCTGTCAATTCTTTTCTCAAACATCGCTCCCTTGAAGCGGTGTTGTAAATCTCTATTCAGAGACTCTACTTTTGTGTAAGTTCCACTTCAATAGGAGAAATATTCAATCAATAATTTTATATAATTAAAGCTTAATTCTAGATTTAATTTCTGCCATCTCTTCAACAGTTCGAGTTGATTATTACCATAAGTAGGCATGCATAAAATTCTCATGCCTCTGGGTACAATACGAAAATGAAGGCATGCCTCCATATGCCTTCTCTGCCATAATAACCTTTGCAATTTGTACAAATCATTCTCCAGCTCTCTAAGCAAGTCATTAAACTCTCTCAAATTATCCACAGTACCTGCAGTAGTCGGCGTTGATAAATGATGTAGCTCTAAGCCTAGCAAGGGATTATTCTGCATTTTTACAATGTTGTTCCACCTTGAACTCCTGGAGGCATTGTCAGGATTATAGTCCAATTCTATAGCTGTGCTTTCCATCGTGTGAAAGTAGCCAGCACAGAAACAGGAACCAAGATAAAGAAAAATAAGTGCTGCTACCGTCTAAAGGTTGTAATTCCCAATGAGAAAAGTATCAAAACCAAAACTGGACACAACCACCACGATGTTATAAAACCAGTATTTAATGTCGAAGTAAAACAAAGTGAGATAAAATAAGCGCTTTCACATGCTACACAGGCATGCTTCTTCAGATTTCACAAACACATTTTTAAACAGTTCTTAAGTACTAACTGCACAACCAAATAATTGAATAATGGATACAATAATTGAATTCAATAATTGATTGATTGAGCAAGCAATGTTATAAGGCAACCAGCTCCTGGTTGAAAGCTAGATATAAAGTGAATCATATATAATGAAATGTGTGTATGTGTATCCTGAATACAAAATATACAATGTGATAAGTAGTATAAAGTAATAATAATTGACTAACTAAAAATTAATAATTTAAACAAAACACAATTTGCAACATCATATTACACTATCCGATGTAAAAATATATAAAATATATCAAAACACTGTTTACTAAAATGCGTGTACTAACGTACATCTACACCCAGGGTATAAATTTGGGTCAAAGTTAGCATGTCCAGTGCTTATAATTCATCACCTCTTAAAACATTAATGGAGGGAATATTAATAATATATATAGTATGTAGTATAAAAATACAATATAGAAATATATATATATATATATATATATATATATATATATATATATATATGGTTGAATCCAAAAATACATCTAAATGCGTGCATCCAGTATTGGTTTAATGCTAATAGACTGGTTGAGCCCTGGTTCTACATGTGCTCTCATTCTAAAGATCCATACAAGCTCAACTGATTCTAAGTGATTCAGGTTACTGCCCCCTCGTTTATTCTGCAATATCAGCTATAACACCCTGAACCTAAAAGTATGACCTACATTTAAACTAACATGTCTCAATAACGCGTTCTGGTTGTTCATTTTCCTGATATCGATATATGATTATATATTCTGTCTTTTAACCTCCTCGCTGTCATGCCCACATAAAACCCTGTACATTTTGTGCATGTAGCTAAGTAAATTAGATTCTTACTATCGCATGTAGCATAGAACTTAGGTTTAAACTCAAACATCATGGTAGGGTGAACAAAATGTTGTTCGAATGTTATATATCTACACATGTTACATCTCATACAGCAAAAAGTACCCATTTTATTTATACTTAATCTATTGATTCTATCTTTTGTGTGTTTACATAATAGCCTTTTTAAATTCTTACTATTCCTATAGTTGAATCTCGGTTTATGACCCACTATATTCAACGTTTTAGCATCTATGGTGAGTACACTCCAATGTTTGCTTATTATGTCCACCACTTTCCTGTTGTCATTAGTGTATCTCGTAATAAACGCGGTTATATTATCATAACTCCCTCCTGATCTATTATTTGCATGATTCATGGTGATTTTAGTATTCTCATTTATATTATCCATAATGGAACATCTAACTTTATTTATCATAGAATCATTATACCCCCTGTCTAAAAACAGGGTGTGTAGATCATCAAGCTGTCTCTGTAAGTCAGAATTCTCTTTACATAACCTATATATTCTGACAAACTGTCCTTTTACCACATTAGGAAAGACATGTCTAGGGTGCATGCTACTATAATTATTAAATTATTAATATTCCCTCCATTAATATTCCCTCCATTAATGTTTTAAGAGGTGATGAATTATAAGCACTGGACATGCTTAACGACCCAAATTTATACCCTGGGTGTAGATGTACGTTAGTACACGCATTTTAGTAAACAGTGTTTTGATATATTTTATATATTTTTACATCGGATAGTGTAATATGATGTTGCAAATTGTGTTTTGTTTAAATTATTAATTTTTAGTTAGTCAATTATTATTACTTTATACTACTTATCACATTGTATATTTTGTATTCAGGATATACATACACACATTTCATTATATATGATTCACTTTATATCTAGCTTTCAACCAGGAGCTGGTTGCCTTAAAACATTGCTTGCTCAATCAATCAATTATTGAATTCAATTATTGTATCCATTATTCAATTATTTGGTTGTGCAGTTAGTACTTAAGAACTGTTTAAAATGTGTTTGTGAAATCTGAAGAAGCATGCCTGTAGCATGTGAAAGTGCTTATTTTATCTCACTTTGTTTTACTTCGACATTAAATACTGGTTTTATAACATCATGGTGGTTGTGTCCAGTTTTGGTTTTGATACTTTTCTCATTGGGAATTACAACCTTTAGACGGTAGCAGCACTTATTTTTCTTTATCTTGGTTCCTGTTTCTGTGCTGGCTACTTTCACGATGGAAAGCACAGCTATAGAATTGGATAATCCTGACAATGCCTCCAGGAGTTCAAGGTGGAACAACTTTGTAGACATGCAGAATACTCACTTGCTCAGCATACAGCTACATCATTTATCAACGCCCACTACTCCAGGTACTGTGGATAATTTGAGAGAGTTTAATGACTTGCTTAGAGAGCTGGAGAATGATTTGTACAAATGCAAAGGTTATTATGGCAGAGAAGGCATATGGAGGCATGCCTTCATTTTCAGATTGTACCCAGAGGCATGAGAATTTTATGCATGCCTACTTATGGTAATAATCATCCCGAACTGTTGAAGAGATGGCAGAAATTAAATCTAGAATTAAGCTTTAATTATATAAAATTTTTGATTGAATATTTCTCCCTATTGAAGTGGAACTTACACAAAAGTAGAGTCTCTGATTAGAGATTTACAACACCGCTTCAAGGGAGCGATGTTTGAGAAAAGAATTGACAGCGTTATACTCAGGTCACATTATATAGTGACAGGTTACAGCAAGTCAAATATCGTAAGCTGCAACGTGATCACAAGGATTTTCTGCTTGGTCAGGTGTTTGTTTGGCCCAAATACAATCAACGTTCAGGGCAAACATCGGACAATAATGATGTTCCCCAAACTTTAGATAAAGAAAAGGCATATGTCTATGAACTTGATATAACAACAGAAACAGTCTCAACTGCTGTTTGCAATAAGGAAAGTAAAGGCTCACACAGTATTGACGTGATTACGTCATCAAATGAGCAACGTGATGATGTTGCATCCTCGGCTCTTCCCGTAACCAAGAGGCCCTAATGGAGTCAGAGACAGTGAAGGACCAGGGCAAGACCAAGGTATCATCTAGGAAGCCGGAAGATTTTTTCCATTACCGGAAGTTCGACAGAGAAAGGGACAGATCATACAGTCGTGGTCGCCAGAAACGCAGTTTTCAGGGACAACTTCGGCGTGAGATGAAGGTTACGTTGAACCAGCTGGTCTACAATTTTTCACGACTTGAACTTACTACTGCTGACTATTCCTTTTAAATAAGGGACTGTCTTTTATTCCTTCTCAGGCAAGTAAACTCAACGAACTTCTAGTCGATCTCAGAATTTTTGGACTCAGTGGCATTAAAGTTAATGCACGCTAACAATAAGAATAATAATGATTGTTCGATAGATCGCTTTTAAACGTAAAAGTTCTTTTGTCCACAAATACCAACTAATGTTGAATGTTATATTAATCTATGTGAGAATGATTTCTATGCATTTCTCTAAACAAGGACCTAGATGCATGTACTTTAATTTAAGCCAAGAAGAGAGAAGCTCTTTGAGTAACCTAACTTCTAATAATGACATAGTAATAAAACCTGCTGATAAGGGGAGGGATAGTGGTAATGGATGATGTAGATTATGACCATGCAATGTTGACTTTGCTATGTGATATTAATACTTATGTAGAGATAGGTTTTGGATCACTCATGAAAATCATTAACAAAGTATATGATGATATTTATGATCTATTGATGTGCAGGCAGGTCACCAAGAAGCTATATGATTTTTTTCTGGTTGAATTTCCCACAATACCATGTATTAAGGGTCTTCCCAAAATACATAAAGATGTTTTTCCCCTCCCCATGAGACCTATTGTAGCAGGTGAGGGCTAGGTGACTGAAAGGATATCACAATATCTAGAGAGCGTACTAGGACCTATTGTTCTTAACATTTCGAGCATCTTAAAAGATAGCTACCAGCTAATCCATGATATATCAACCATCAAGGATAAATTTAAAGATACTTCTTACTTAATGGTAACTTTAGATGTAAGGAATTTATTTACAGCAATCCCCAATGACTACAGCATAGAAGCAGTTAGGAGTATGCTATCAATAACAGAAGGGGTAACGAATGAACAAGAGTTATTGGTATGTACTTTATTGGATACCATCCTCAACAATAATGTGTTTATATATCGTGATAAACTTTATGCACAAAAGTGGGAGGTAGCAATGGGCACCCCCTGTGCCAACTCTTACGCAAATCTAGTGGTACATTATTGGGAGAGGGAGTTTTTATTTAGTAGCACATATTACCAACAAGTGCTACTATATAAAAGATTTGTTGATGACATACTACTATTTTGGAAAGGAACTGAGATGGATCTCTTAGAGTTTATCAGTTTCTTGGAGTCGACTACTGATTTTTTGAGATTTACCTCAGAAATCTCTGCAAGAGAAGTATGTTTCTTGGATGTTAAAATAACCAGGATGATGGATGGTGATCTCTCCATGAGTCTATACAGAAAACCTTGTTGGAGGAATACACTTTTATGTTATAGTAGCATGCACCCTAGACATGTCTTTCCTAATGTGGTAAAAGGACAGTTTGTCAGAATATATAGGTTATGTAAAGAGAATTCTGACTTACAGAGACAGCTTGATGATCTACACACCCTGTTTTTAGACAGGGGTATAATGATTCTATGATAAATAAAGTTAGATGTTCCATTATGGATAATATAAATGAGAATACTAAAATCACCATGAATCATGCAAATAACAGATCAGGAGGGAGTTATGATAATATAACCCCATTTATTACGAGATACACTAATGACAACAGGAAAGTGGTGGACATAATAAGCAAACATTGGAGTGTACTCACCATAGATGCTAAAACGTTGAATATAGTGGGACATAAACCAAGATTCAACTATAGGAATAGTAAGAATTTAAAAAGGCTATTATGTAAGGAACACACAAAAGATAGAATCAATAGATTAAGTATAAATAAAATGGGTACTTTTTGCTGTACGAGATGTAACATGTGTAGATATATAACATTCGAACAACATTTTGTTCACCCTACCATGATGTTTGAGTTTAAACCTAAGTTCTATGCTACATGCAATAGTAAGAATCTAATTTACTTAGCTACATGCACAAAATGTACAGGGTTTTATGTGGGCATGACAGCGAGGAGGTTAAAAGACAGAATATATAATCATATATATATATCAGGAAAATGAACAACCAGAACGTTGGCCAGACATGTTAGTTTAAATGTAGGTCATACTTTTAGGTTCAGGGTGTTACAGCTGATATTGCAGAATAAACGAGGGCAGTAACCTGAATCACTTAGAATCAGTTGAGCTTGAATGGATCTTTAGAATGAGAGCACATGTAGAACCAGGGCTCAACCAGTCTATTAGCATTAAACCAATGCTGGATGCACGCATTTAGATGTATTTTTGGATTCAACTATATATATATATATATATATATATGTATATATATATATATATATATATATATATTGTATTTTTATACTACATACTATATATATTCTTAATATTCCCTCCATTAATGTTTTAAGAGGTGATGAATTATAAGCACTGGACATGCTTAACAACCCAAATTTATACCCTGGGTGTAGATGTACGTTAGTACATGCATTTTAGTAAACAGTGTTTTGATATATTTTATATATTTTTACATTGGATAGTGTAATATGATGTTGCAAATTGTGTTTTGTTTAAATTATTAATTTTTAGTTAGTCAATTATTATTACTTTATACTACTTATCACATTGTATATTTTGTATTCAGGATACACATACACACATTTCATTATATATGATTCACTTTATATCTAGATTTCAACCAGGAGCTGGTTGCCTTAAAACATTGCTTGCTCAATCAATCAATTATTGAATTTAATTATTGTATCTATTATTCAATTATTTGGTTGTGCAGTTAGTACTTAGGAACTGTTTAAAATGTATTTGTGAAATCTGAAGAAGCATGCCTGTGTAGCATGTGAAAGCGCTTATTTCATCTCACTTTGTTTTACTTCGACATTAAATACTGGTTTTATAACATCGTGGTGGTTGTGTCCAGTTTTGGTTTTGATACTTTTCTCATTGGGAATTACAACCTTTAGACGGTAGCAGCACTTATTTTTCTTAATTATAAAATTATATATATTTTTATAGATTGTTTTTAGGGTTCTTGTACACAGACCTGAAGAAGTCTAGAAGGATGAAAGCAATCTTTGTTAACAATAGGTTATGAAAATAGAAACTGATTTTTACATGCAAAATGTATATGTATATATTTATATATTTTTTTTGATTGCCAAATGAACTAAGGTTGATATATTTCCAGCCATGTAGTATATTGTCTTGGATAAAATCACAGACTTAATAATCTACTTAATAATCTGGTTAAATAAGAGGTACCACATAATTATAAATTTTATTTAAAGTACATAAGGGTTATATATTATTATGACAGCTACTAAGTACAGCAGGACCAGCTCGAATGTCACACTGATGGGGGAAGGGATGTGAATTTAACATGTGTACCAATAACACTGTTTTACAGCACAATAAACCACTCCCATGCCTGATAAAAAGTATACATATATTTAGAAAGCTTGTGAAGAAATTATTACTCTATTTTTGTTTTACTTGGATCGCTTGTCTGCGTACTTAATAAAGATGTTCGACTGGAAACAGACTGCCTGACTTACTTTAATTACTTTTGAATACTTAGTAATGCTGTACAATTATATATTTTCGATTATTATTTTTTGTTTTGTTTTGACTTAAGATGAGTTTAAGTTCACTACTTCTACTACTATTGTCTGATCTGATTAATATACAGTGATTAACTAGAAATATATGGACTGAAAATCTTCCACACAGAGAAGTTTCTTACACTGTTTTGTTTTTGGACCCACTACACTTTAGTGGGTAGTTTTGAGACTTCGGGGATACCACGGAGATTACTTGTTTAAAGTGGATGTTTTACATCCACATATGCTACTACCACCTCAGGCAGATGGGATCTTAATTTAACATCTTGTCCAAAGGATGTTACCTCAGGAGTGCAGTGTAGTGTCCCTCTCCTCCATACTGCACAGCAGTGTCCACAGTAAGATACAAATCTAAGGGCTTGGCATGAGAATTGAACATCCAGGCTTCTAATTTTCATGGCATTAAAGGTGAGTGTGCTACTTCTTAAGCCATGGCTATTTTCCCCAGAGGTGTTTTTTTGTTCCTTTTGTAAACATTTATGAATGTTTGCACATTGCTGAATCATGCACATACTGCAGAGATATGTGGTAGCTAGTCTTGGATGCTTGCTTCCTCCTGACCACGTGCATGCCATTTCATTTTAGTATTTGACAATTTGTTGTGTCATGAACTATTGCTTCCTCCTGCATGGTATGATATCTGTGTTGTCTGGTCTGTAGATTTCAAATTGCTGAGCCCCTTCCTTTTTTGTTTTCTTTTCTCTGTGGCATTCATTCTTTAAACTGGCTTACTCCTTCATTTACATTATCTGTGGAGCACAGCAGCCCCCCTTCACTGTATAGGAGATAGGAAAAGAAACACCACAGTGGCTGCATTACCTGAAATACTGAATGGTTATAAAATCATTTCTGTTCATCTGTTTGGCACACAGCCAACTATGTTGTTGGCGTATTTTAGGAATACATTCTGCGCTATTATAGAAAATGTCAGTACATAATCATTTTCTCAGCCCTGACAAGCATGCAATTTGCCTTGACACAGTTCACTAAAACACTTCCACCTGGCAGTAAGACTAATTTGTGTTGGAAAGAAAACTGGCACAAAAGCCAAAGATTGAAAAATACCAAAGGCAACTGAAATCTTTAATTTCTATAAACTACAAGTATCAGTTCTATTATAGATGCTCAAGTCCCAGGCACTCAAAAAACACTTTCTCAAAGCCAGAGTCCTGAAATTCTTGTAGCTCATAAAGACTGCAGCTTCTGCTCAAATTCAAAAATGAGTTTAGGCAAGCAGTTTTGGGGAGGAATATGGAGATTGGATTTAGGATTAGGGAGTGGGAGGGTGATTTTATGATTAGGGAAAAGGAGGGGAATTTTAGGGTTAGGAAGCAAGAGGATCGTTTTTTTTAAGGAGAGAGGCTGGAGTTTTAGGGTTAGAGAGGGGAAATAAAGGTTTAGGTTTGGGGATGGAATTTTAGGTTTATGGAGCAGGAAGGGAATTTTAAGCTTAGAGAGGTGGAAGGGAGTATTAGGTTTAGTGAGGGGGATTGGAGTTTCAGGTTTAGGTTTAGGGAGCAGGAAGGGAGTTTTAGGGTTACTGTGCAGGAAAGATTTTAGGTTTAGGGAAAGGTCAGAGTTTTAGGATTAGGGAGCTATTAGGGAATGTAGGTTTGGGGGATGGAGTTTTAAGTTTATAGCATGGGAATGGAATTTTAGGGTTAGGAACTGTGAAGGGAGTATTACGGTTAGAATTAGGAGTGTAGTAGGGCTACAGGTACTAAGTAGTTACAGGAGTTTGAGTTAGTGGAAGTTCGAGCATTTGCCTAATTGAACAAGTGGCAATGAGTAAGTGTCTTGCAAGCATACAGCATGTGAGAACTTGCAGTACAGCCACAAACATTAGTATAGTGTACTGTTTCTAGTATTTACTTTTCTAAAATGCATTGTCTTGAAGTAATTTTCCTGTGTTTTTTAATGTTTACTGTTGTTTTTTGGAATACAGATTGTAACATATGTATTTGCTTTCCCATATTGGCTACTTTAAACAAGATGTATTTAGATGGAAGATGCTGAGCTGTGATTCAAAACTTTAGGAAATGTTCATCCTGCAGGGGTTAGATGTGAATCCTGGTCTATAGAACAGTGTTTTGTTATTACACTGGTTTACAACAGTTGCCATTTCTCAGTTTTCCTTGTACTGCTCCTTACTTCATTTTAGGTGTATAACTATTTGGCCCTTCCCTTAATATTTCTTTGTCGCCTAATGCACCTGAAAAAACAAACAAACTATGTTTGTCAAGCAATTTCCTTGTTTTCTAATGTGATAACCTGTCCAAAACATGGAGTCTTTTTTTCCCTGTTCAAATGTTACTAAGCATAGCCATCTGAATGCTTTAAATGACTGAGGGTGAGCAGCATATTTCTTACACCACTTGTCAGATTAACATTTCAAATGTTTGCTTTCACAGTATGCTTTGTATTATTTATGGTTTTAGAGTAAACAGTGCTATAATGATCTTTTATTCAGTCTGTTGGCAAAAGAAAGAAAAATAGACTAATAATTACAAAAGCATTCTGCAAGAGCCTGGCATTAGTAATTATTTGTACCAGTACAATATGTTACCACTGTTTTGCTTGGGATATTGTAAACTATCAGAATAGTTTAAGCAGAATAATTTCTAATGCTATAGACCATAATGTGCAATATGATGCGTGAGTGTTATGCAATATGGAGCTTGTCTTGATTTCTTTCTGGCAAGTAACTTTTTATTAATAAAAGACCTGCACAGTAATCCTACAAAGGTCTTTGGATATTACTGATAAACAACAATGCATCAAAGCATTTACTTCTCTTATTACCAGCATTTTCCAGATCATGTCACTGCTTGTGTTCATAAATCGGAAACCCATCATGACTAGTAGTGGATAAAGCAGAGTTTCATGAGCCTGGATGGAGAAGAATAGCTGTCAGTTGTTTTGTTACTTCTTACCAGTTTGATATGCGATCTACCTGCTTTGTTCTGTGAGTCACATGATAACTGCAAACTGTTCTCCGGGGCTCTTCTAATTAAGAGACCATGTGCTATAAAGCCAAGACAGATCATTGCTTTCCCATCAGCACTAGTGACAGAATATATAGTTTAATACAAGATGGAATAAAAGAAGTCAAACATACAAGTGACAACAGTCTTTCCGAACATCTGTTGTAAAACATGACATGATTCATCCACTGATATGAATGTGTGTCTGCATGCGTGTGTGTGTGTTAGTGTGCTAGTGCATGCCGGCATCCGGGGTGTGTGGCAGAAGTTCAAGGTGCAGTATGCTGTGCCAAAGTTCATATTTTTTCCAATAGTGAAACTGCTTAGGCGGGCCAAAGGTTTTAGCCACTCTTAACTGCCTCTCAGTAAAGCTTTAAGGTTGATGTGTCTTAAGTTCATAGGTGTTTAGTAGGCTAATAACCATAAGGGCCTTTTTAATCCTAGCTATGCATCCCAAATCTCTGACAAGATCTGATGCCCTTTATAAGTGTAAGCATGGGCCTGGGAGATGAACCATTTACAGGTTACCTGTTTGCAACAGAGACATAGGTGCCAAACCAGGGATGAATTTCCTGTTTCCCATCCAATTGTCCAAGTTGCACTTGAATTGGATTAGGGATGAATTCTGCTTCTTATTTTATAGACTACTGGTTCTATACAATAAAGTGTCTACTTCGCAGATTTTGGAGGCTGTGACAGTGTGAGGTATTCCCAACTATGCCAAGAGAAGTACGGCAGTGGATGCACAACATATGTTGTCACAGCTAGCTGGAATTTTGTAAATAATTATATGTCATTTGTATATCAAACTGATTTCTACAGGTGCTGTGTTGAAAATGTATTTGTAAAGTTGCTTGTGTTAAAAAATATACCAACGGTGGATCCTGACTGTATTGTAACTGATTAAATGTATATGTTGCAACAGAGGATACTGGAAGAAAAGAGGATAATCTCAATCCACCTGACTTTGAAAAACATTCTGAAATTAAATTACTGGGCCTAGGCCATAGAGATGTTATCTCACAGTTCTGAATGAAGCCAGAGATGCAATGTCTGCAGGAAGCATGGTCTGTTAGTCTCTGCAGGAAAAGCAGAAGTGTTAACATTTGCTACAGTTTCCAAATGCTGCAATAAACTTTAGCAAAGATTGAGATATGTATTATAACACGTGCTAAATCCTGGTAGCTTCTAGTCAAGGGGCTAGCATGGGAACCAGAAGTCAGATGATCAGATGTATGTGATGTCATTCTGTAATCCATCACTAAAATGATATTTTAATACTTGGGGAGACAGAGGTCTCAGAGCACTCTGTTTTTGGAACCTGAAGAAGAAGGACCCCTCACCTACTTCATTTTGCCTTGCTCTAGTAGATGAATCAGGGAATAGTAATTCCTTAGATCAGTCAGGAAAATATAGTGAGATTAGTTAAGTACTATTTTTCTGTACCTGTGTGAATCTATTCATCTGTGTTATTTTAATATTTTCTTTGACTGAATGATATTCAGTATTTTCATGTTCTTTTATTATTTATTATTAAATATATTTAAACTTTTCATTGTGGCTGGCCATTTAGAGAATATTTTAATCTCTGAGAGTACTTATATATATTTGGTGACAACAATGGCCACTCCTGAAGCTTTGCTGTTGGTCAAACTACCATTTGTATTAATATTAATTTCACTCTGTATAATTGGGTACCCTTGCAAGAGCCTTAGAGTAGTTAGCTTTGGAATGTCTGGTGGTGGTGTAACTACCTTGTAATCTGGGCAGAAGGGGGCATAGGAAGTAAATCTGTTCCAGCCTTTCCCAGGTGTGTGTGTGTGTGTGTGTGTGTGTGTGTGTGTGTGTGTGTGTGTGTGTGTGTGTGTGTGTGTAAAAATCAAATCTTCAAGAATGTGTGTGTCAGCTAGTTGAAGCAGGGGAACAAAGTACTGGTTTCCCAGAGAGAGTGCTGGAGGACTTGGCTTGGACACTTGGCTGAGGACTCAGCTCTACAGCTGTGCCAGTGGGGAGTCTTACTGGAGACCTGGAGAGAGACAGAGAAACCGAGAACACAGACTGAGTGTGTTCCCTGTGTGCTCTTAAGGGAAACTGTGCTTGATGCAGAGAGCTGCATCTGGAAATACTGGGTGCATCCATTTTTGTTCCAAGTGAATGTCACCTTCCAGTGTCAGTGGTGAGGATTTAGGCTCATTGATTACTAGCCCAGAGTGGGGACATCACAGAGGCAGCTTACATAATTGTGAAAAAATTCAAAGCTGCACCATATCTCTTAATTTTTTTACATTCTTTTGAAAGATCAGTGTTGTGTCATTAATTCTAGCTCACACTTTTATCATCAGAGATGGTTTATTCCAAACACAATTCTTACCCATGTGACTTTTTTATATAAATAATTTATTCTGTGATGTTAATAACATGATTAAGAAGCTGCAGTGTTAACAATAACAAGTGCAAGAGGCAGGTGAGCTATAATGTATATGTTATCTCATTTCACTCAGTTAACTGGGTTCTGGTAACTTGATGTAACTATTCTGGTTTCAATGTTTTTTTCCAAAAGGATCACAGGATAATATTAACTGAAAGCAGGACATCAGAGCAATTACTTATTCTTTCTTAGAAGTGAGACTTGATTTCTAGCATCCATCTTATCCAGTTTATCCAAAGCAGACAAATATTATCTAACACCCAATATGTACTCTCCCTTTCTTCAGTGAAATCTTAAAAAAATGAAAAGAGTACACAAAGAAAGATCTATACTATGAATGGTTTCCCAATGTTCCATCGAGATATATAACAATGAGTCACACTTCTTCCTTTTTTCACTATTGAGA
>NC_056751.1:120141856-120196856 GCF_019279795.1 Protopterus annectens | reverse complement strand
CAAGATGCTCTCATCCAAAAAAAAGAAGCCAATCTGGTGGTCCCCTGCCATAAACAAATTTTACAACAAAAGGAAGAAACTGTTGCAGAAAAGAGGAAAATCCTAGGATGCAAAAAACTCCCTTACCAGCCACAGTAAGTAACTGAGATCCCTCATAAAATCCTCCAAAGCTAGTTACGAAAATAAAATTGCCAAAGATTCCAAAGACAACAACAAGGCATTCTATAACTATGTCAAGAATCTAAATGGCAATGCTCAGATTTGCTCTGAGCTGAAACAGAATGGCATTAAATATACTGATCCCAAGGATATTGCCAATATCCTGGCAGATCGATTCAGTGCCAACTTCACCCCCCTCTCACCCCCTAAATGGCTCATCTCAATACCGGAAGATTGCCAAATTCTGGTAATAATGGCCACACAGGTATAAAATGCACTATCCAAAGCTAAGAATACAGCATCCATGGGACCAGATGACATCCCGGGCTATGTACTACATGAACTACAATATGAATTGACACCTCACCTAAGTGTCATGTTTAATCATAGCTTCACCTCAGGTTTCGTGCCCACTGAGTGGCGCACAGCTACAGTTATCCCACTCCACAAGGGGGGATCCACCTTGGATCCCGGAAACTGCCGTCCCATCAGTCTGACAAGCCTTATCTGCAAGGCCATGGAGCGTATTATCATGGAACTTATAAACAAAGACATTGGCAACCTTCAAACACTGGACACCACCCAGTTTGGGTTCGTGAAGGGCTGATCTTGTCTCCTGAACTTGATTGACTTTTTCGAATCAGTCTCCAGAGCCATGGACAAGGGTAAGGTGGTCCACACAGCCTATCTAGACCTTGCCAAGGCCTTTGACACCATCCCCCACTCTGGAATCATAGATAAACTTACTAAGCTGGGCATTAATCCCTACATCACCCAATGGGTTGCAAACTGGCTTACTGATAGAACCCACACTGTAAAAGTAGCCGACTCCAAATCCAGCTCCAGACAAGTGACAAGTGGAGTACCTCAGGGTTCAGTCCTGGGACCGCTCTTGTTTGGCATCTACTTCTCTGAAGTACAGGCCAACACTAAGGGACTCTGGATAATAAAGTTTGCAGATGACTGCAAAGTGGGAGACATTATAGAATCCCCAAATATTGTGGACACTCTACAAAAGGGCCTTACAGAAACAGATGCTTGGTGCCAGAGCCATGGGCTCAAGCTCAATCCCAAGAAATGTATAGTTATCCCCATTGGGAAAAAACACGTATCCGTGAATTACCATATAGGTGGTAGTACACTAAACACCAAAAGTTTGATAAGAGACTTAGGGACACAGGTGGCCAATGGTCTCACCTTCGATAACCACATCGCCACAACAGTCAGGAAATCCTTCTATGTGGCACACCTCATCACTAAGGGATTTTCATCCAGAAAAAAGGAGGTCATTGTCCCACTGTACTCATCCCTCATTAGACCCATTATAGAATACAATGCCCCGTTTGGTATGTACCTCTCAAGACATGTGCAACAACTGGAAAGGCCAAAGAAATACCTCACTAAAAAACTCACAGGCCTAAAGCAGATGCCCTACGCTGACCGCCTTAAAAAACTCCAGCTATACTCTGTCACATATCGTCTACTCAGAGGCGATCTTTGCTTAACATACAAGGCCATGTCAAACCCAGAGCTGCTGGACATGCTACACTTAAAGAAATCCTAATCCCTCAGAGCCACATGCTCCAGGAATCTAAACCTTGTCATCACAATAAACAAAACATGCTGGAGGGATAGGTTCCTGACTCAGAGACTCCCCAGACTCTGGAATAGATTGCCCATACATGTCAAGCAGAGTGCCTCTTTGGTCCTCTTCAAAAGGAACCTTGACGATTGGATGGGAGAAAGGAAATTCACCCCGGGGATCACGTCAGTCACCCTGCTAGACAGGGGTCCAGGGAAGTAAATAGTGTGGGAAGAAATAGCCAGGGAATTGTTATGGCTAGGCTTGTATAGGCCCTAGGGCTGATAGCCTAGTACCAACCTATGAACCTATGAACCTATATATATATATATATATATATATATATATATATATATATATATATATATACACATACGTATATATGTGTTGTAGTCCTGAGCAATGGAAACTCTTCTATTAGACTCTAATGTTTGGCCCAACTTTACAGAGCTAAGCATCTTTTGCTGTTCACATGAGGCTGAGAACTGTTTCCTTAGTGGTGATGACACATCCTGGTATAAAATTCCTTCTTGCCCCACTTGAGGCTAACATCAATGCAAACTCCTAAAGCGGTACATCCCCTATAATTTGTTTGCCTTCTGATGTTCATTCAGTCAAGGCATTGAAACTAGGGTAGAAGTAGAAGTGGAAAAGAAAGAAAGAACCTTGGATACCTCGTGCTATCCAATAATAACCACATAGTAAGAGGTAATGGTAGGAGGACAGTAGAACTGTAACAGTGACCACACTCAAACATCTTCTGCTACTATGGTAAATGGCTAACACAGTTCTTCTTTATTCTTTCATGTGATTCATGGTTACAGTAAAGAACCAAGCCCTCACAGGTATGGCAAGTGCAATGGCCCAAAAAGGTTCAATCCATATGAAAAATACCAGGCTAGCACAATGTGGTGTAGAATATCCAATTTATTTATGGCATATAGGAGACGAGGTACAAAAAACTAAAAACCAGACCGTATTGTATGGATTACACAGAGGAAGGCTTTATTTAGCCGAAACCAGTCTGGTTTTTAGTTTTTTGTACCTTGTCTCCTATATACCATAAATAAATTGGATATTTTACACTACATTGTGCTAGCCTGGTCTTTTTCATATTCATGGTTACAGTCCACAGCAATAGGGAGATTTCCAAACTGTTCTCCCAAGGAAGAAAGGAAGGTTGGTTAAGGTGCAGAGGAAGATGGCAGCATGCCCCTCAAGACGTCTGAGACAAATCCAGCTTGAGATATCAAGTCCAGCCTGTAGTGCTTGGAAATAGTACCGAGCAAGGACAAGGTAGCTGCTTATAAAATGTCCAGCCCTGAGGAAGGTTGTACTAGTAGCAGTGTCCTTGGCTGAACTCTAATCTGTTCAGTATAACAAAAGTTAATGCAGTTTATCAGACAGGAAAAAATAGTTTGGCAAATGAAAAATCATTTCTCTTAGCAGAAAATATTAGTCTGATTTCTTGATCCTTGTTTGTCTCCAGGTAAATCATCAACTCTCTCCATTGCCTTTGGTGTTAGGGGAAAAGAATGTTGAATCACTTGGTTCACTGAAAATTCTGAAAGGAGCATTTGTTCTCAAAGTCACACCGTCTTTATTAACATGTATAAAAGAGTATTTGCACACTTGGACTTGGAGCTCTGAAGCACTTCTGGATGATGTAACTGCTACAATGTATACAATTTTCCAATGTCATAAATCTGATTTGTGTAGTGGCTACTGATTCAAAAGAGGAAAAGTTAGTTTTCCAAGGAAAACAATTATGTCCCAACCCTTGGGCTGCTCACATTCTAAGTGGTCTAAGATGGAGGAATCCACTCAGGTACTACTTAATCATTAGCCTTATGGCTAGAGTTGGATCCAAAGACAGAGAGGCAAAAACAGATGACAAACACACCTTGACAGATATGTAGGCTAGTCCCAAGACAAATAGCTTGGACAAGTACTGCAGAACCAAATATACCTGTGTTTCCTTTGGGTCCTGGCTCTTCTTTTGGCATCAGATGGAAAGTCTCTTCTATTTTCAAGACATGATGTCCTGGTAATTGGTTTCCTAGCCTTCCTCATGATTTAAAGAATGTTCTCTGAATAAAGATGCCCAAAGGGTAACAAACAAGGTCAAAACTATCAAGCACCCACATCTGAATGTGGTCAGGATAGGGTGTCCAGGGACCTCCAATAAGCATCAGGAGGTCCACTTGTTGGGACAACAATATAGGGTTCTCCCTCACTATCTACAGGAGAACTGACAACTAGTGTTTTCTTGACCAGAAAGGGGCAATTAATATCATTTTTCATTTGCCCTCACTTAACTTCTAAATACCTTTGGTGAGTAAGGGCACAAGAAAAAAGGAAAAAAATTGAGCTGCCCAATTCAATGCAAAGGCAATCACTACCTACACCTACTTGTGTGAGGTTCTGAAGCAGAATTTCCTCAACTGTCTGTTCTTTGAGGAATCAAAAACATTCTGTTTTTGCCACCCCTACCTGACTATAGGAGTCAAAAATGTATCCTAGTCTAGCATGTACTCCTGGGGATCAGGTGTCAGGTTACATCAAGGAGTTTTCCAAAGTGAGTAAAAGTGAAACTCTTAGGGACATCCATGCCACCTGAACTACCTCTCAGGCCTGCATGACTAGACAGCAAAGAAGATAGCAGAGTGAGTCCACTTGCTTGTCTATGTGCCACATAACTGTTGTATTGGCTGTGCTTTCTTAAGCTTTAAAGGTCCTGACAGTCTGACTAACTAGCAGAATTTCTTATTGTTGATGTGCTTTCCTTGTTTCACCAGGTCCAACATGCTTTGAGGTTCTGAATACATGCTCACTACACTGCACCTGAGACATCTGTGCTCAGTGTCTAGGTTACAGATGGCTGTTTGAGGGATATTTCCTACTAGTGTAACTTTTTCCTCACACAGGTAACATTGGGATGGCAATATCTAGAACATGGCTATACTGTTCCCAGGAGTTATTCAGGAACCATATGTGCACTCTGGCCAAAGAAACCATCAATACAGTGGAAGTGATAAACTCAGACAATACTTGGGAATTCCCTGGCCATTACTTCTGTCCACTGGGTCACATCCTGGAAGATGATGGTTAAAGCATCCTCTTTGTCCTAAGGGATGAAGATGCTGGATGCTGTGGTATTCAGCAGAGCCCCTAAAAAGACTACATTATTGATAAAGGTTAGGCTGGACTTTGTTAGTGTAAAAGAAAGGCTTAGTTTCTGGAAGCTGTTCAGGCCAGAAGGTATAGGCCATGATCTATATATGGTCTCCTGGCTCTGCCTCTAGGTTTAGATAAGACAATCATTCATGTAGGAGTAAGTATAGATGCCATGGGTCCTGCAGTGAGCTATGACTGGAGCCATGTATTTTGTGAATACTCTGGGTACAGTAGTTATACTAAAGGGCAAGAAAGTAAATTCACAGTTCTGGTCCCCACCACATATTTTAGATCAGGTTTGTGGCCTTTGTGGATACCTATTTGAAAACATACATCCAGAGATATAATGTTATCATTCAGAGTTATTCTGCCATGAGGATTTCAAGGCCCTGTAGGGTTAGCACTATTCATTTGTGATCCCAGAGGAATCTGTTTAGTGTTGTGAGATCTTTGATGGGTCTCCAGGGTCTATCTTTTCTTGGCACCAATAGTACTCGAGTAAAAAAAAAAAAAACACTGATCTCTTGGCCTTGGCGTACAAGGTCTACAATGCCCTGAGCCAAACCCTCTCTGAGATCAAGAGCTTTACTGAGTCCTTCTGAACTTTTGCAATTGAAGACACACTGTATAATTTTGGGAGAGACATAAACCTGAATTATGTAACCTTTGGATATGCTCTCTTGTAATCAGTTATCTGATGTTTTGTCCAGCCAGTTTTAATGGCATAGCACAACCTTCCTCATATGTTCTGAGCAGAAAAATTAATTGTAGGCAAGAGTGAGTGTTTGGGGTTAGGGAGGGAAGACAATTGGTGTAGCCATAGTAGAAACCTACTGGGGACTAGGCCCTGAGGGACCACAGACCTCACCTATCTCCATGCTGCTATCTTTTCTTGAGAGGGTCGTTCTTTCAGTTGTTTCTCTTTTTCCTGACTCTGGTAATAGGGCAATTACTTTGTGGGTTAATGTCTATCGTGTTAGAAATTGGAGGGTGGAACATGCATTTCACTCACTCCATTGTTTTTTCCTTTCTCCTTCACCTTTTGAAAACAGATAGTTTTGGAGGCCCAGTGAACAACTCCTTATCCAAGGAGGCATGAAGGAGTTCAGCCTTGACATCCACAGGCAGGAACATGGTCCATAGTTAGAAATACTTACTAATATCAAACCCAGTAGTGACAGTCCTAGATGCTTTAGCCACATCATTGCACCAAGTTTTATGGCACACCTCCCCACCTGCAGAATGATCTGGAGCTGACTGGTGATTTTAGCCTTCAATGATTCATCATTTACTCCTCCACCTATTGCAGAAATTCTTTACGTTCCTTTACCAGTTCACCCTAATACTTTACCATGTTGATTTGACAGTTCAGGGCTCTGATGGCAAGGGTTGCAGCTGTGTGCACATTCTTCCTAAAACGGTATATAAGCCTACTCTGCCAGTCCTGGAGAAGTGCATTATACCCCAGTCCAATTTAGTTACCCTAGCAGCACCCAAAGATATTGCATCAGGACTTGTCACTGAGTTTTTTTATAGGAATCTGTGAAGATCCTGTACTCTACAAAATAGTCAGGCTTCCTTGGGGCGGGGGTCTAGGAGTCTGGTTCCAAATGCATTGCTTCAAAGACATCTAACAGCCTTCCTGTGCTGGGTTATGGCTACACACTTAGGTGTCTCTGGTCACATGAGGTTCAGGTATATGTTGTGTGAAACAGAGGCCTCTTTAGATTGCCATTTGAAAGGTTATCTCACAAGTGAGACAGTATTTACAAATTATATGTCTTCAGAAAGGGAGAGGGCAGAAAACACTGTCTTCTTTTGTCTGTGTTGTAACTTAAGCAGGAGGAGACCTGGGACCTATAAGCCAGCTCCTAGAATCAGTGGAACCTGTGTCTGTCTAGAGAGAGATTTTTGTTTTACAGGATGGACTCCCGACCCAGAGAACTGGTCAGAGTCTATCTGTCTGCCTTGCTTAAAGTCTTAATCCAGCCTTAACCATTACTGAAGGGGTAGACTGGTGGAGGGAATGAGATGCCGACCTGCCATCTGACAGCGGTTGAGTGGTGGCAGTCATCCTAAGCTCATATATAAGGGTTTCAGTATGTTTGGTGGCAGTCTTTGGGGACATCTCTTGAAATCATTATTGACACAGATATCCTCTTGTACCAATATGCTAGGGATACTTTCCTCCCCTTCTGTAATATGCCCACAGTACTGTGATTTAGATATATGGGAACCACTGTCCAGCTCCATCAAAGTGGTTGTGGTTTTGATCTGGAAGGACATGCCTGAGATCAATGGTATGATGGCCTCCACAGGCAACATCAGATGCCTTGGTAAAAGTAGGCATCAGAGTGAATGGTTGCAAAGGCTTCTTTCTGGATGTGACACATTAGGATCTAGAAAGAAAGCTTGCAGACCAGCCTGTTCTGGAATTGCTCTTCCCTTCTCTATCAGGGTGTACTTCTCTTTCTTAGCAAATGTTGTCCTTTTAAGTAGGATGTCCATAGGTTCCTGCTCATGCCTCAACAAATGGGGTGAACAAAAGGACCACACATCCTTTTTTAATTTTGGTATGTCTGTAGTGTGAGTTCTGTTCTCTGAATTGTTTTGTGACTGAATCCTTGGAAGACTCACAATTCAGAATGGTTGTGCTTTGACTTAAGGAGATACCAGCACTGGTAATAGTAATGCAAGCAGGGAATTTCCTCTTCCACAGGTGCACCTGTTTTATTTCACAGAGGCAGACATGCCATCAAGGTCTGATGATATCAAACCACTGACTGGAATATATTAATCAAAGACTTACCAAACAAAAATAAAGTTTCCCCCAATAAGGTGCTTATGTGCTCAGCCTGATGTTTTATAGCTATGAGGCCTGGTTTGATGCTTGACTGACAACTGCTATTTTTTTAATTTGCTGTGTACATCTGCCTGGGACAAGAAAGATTTAGAGATGGCACAGCAGATGCCACCCTTGTACCATGATGTGCTGATGTGCTAGGGAAGGTAACAGCAGCCCAGCATGAAGGGAGAGGATGGACATCTCTAAGAAGTCAGGTCAGACATCAGATTCAGCCTATGGCAGAGTTACCAATGCTTTTTACTGCCACCTAAAGGACATCAGGAGCAACTGAAAAACATAAATAAATAAATGCAAAATGGAATCTGAGTGAACGCACAGAAATAGAAAAGTCTGGATTACTAATGCAGAAGATTCATTCTGTTAAAACAGGGATGGCTTAAGTATGTCAGTAAGAACAGGGAAGCAATACAGAAAAAGAGTATTGACGATCACAGTAAGTAGTAAGTTACATGACTTTTTTGACTGATGTACCGAAGGATTCTAGAGGAAGGCAAATATGAAATATAAAGTTTAGAGAAGAGAGGTTATATAATTATAAAGAACTGCAGTGGAGTGGAAGAAATGTTAGTCCATTTTTATATAATGTGCGATGACTAGAAAAGCATAGAAAGGTGTTAATCACAAACTGGAGATAAAGATAGATGTTACTTCTTTTGGTTCTTATACTGATACTATAGAATTAAGTGGAGAACAGGATGGCATGATGTGTAACTGAATAATTTTGAATTTATGGACAGTCCAATTTACTATATAATATTGTATGGGATTACAGAGATATGCAGAGACTTTATGATGAATTTAGTTTGTTATAGAGCTATATGGTTAAAAAGGGATGAATATTTATTGTAAAAATGTATGCAGTACATTTACATGTTGGAAAAAATGTTTATAGAAAAAAAAAAAAAAAAAAAAAATATATATATATATATATATATATATGTATATATGGGAGCCCTTCATTTGTTCGAACTTTCAAATGTTCGAAACTCATATGGCCGACACCATATGAGCGAATGTTTGAAAGGCCGACAAATGATAGCGGACATCCCGCTACACTGCAGGATTGGGAGATTTCCCTTTCCTTCACTGTAGTGCGATCTCGGAGTGAGATTATTTAAGTAGCAGGGGGTGTGGGGGGTGCAGGGGGGCTTGCTCTCTTCAGTTTTATTGTGTTTACGGGTAGGTAAATGGTGCTATTTCAGAATGTTGGTCTTTTGGAATGTTGATCATATGGTTTCGGCCATATGAAAGTCGACATTCTGAATGGTCGACATTCTGAAGTAGACCCATATATATATATATATATATATATATATATATATATATATATATATATATTTTTTTTTTGTAGTAAGTTCCATAAGATCTTTCATATTCACCAAAACTAGCATCCCCTCAGGCAAATGGGTCCACTTATATTTCACTACAGTACAGATAACAACAACTGAATCCAAGCACCTGATGTGGGAATAGAACCCACCAACTTTTCATCTTTCTGCTATCAAAGAAAATGCTCTTCTTGCTGATCCACTAACACAATAAGGAAATGTTAAAAATAAGGTGTTTTAGTATTACTATTACATTGCAGAACACTCAGCTGTTATTCTGGATATTGAGAATCTATATGCTGTATACATCAGTGTGCAGGGGTGGATGCTACTCGACTGTTATTTATTTTATTTATTTATTTATTTATTGCATTTTTTTACCGGGAAAGTCCACTAGGCCTTGGAGAGCCCATTTTCAGTGGAGGCCCGGGAAGAAAAGCTCCACATACAAATTAATACAGAACATATAGTTTCAGTTACATAAATGTTTAGAAACCTGTATAGCATAATAACAGGAAGATTTTAAGATAACACAGTATAGTGTACATATCAACGTTAGCAGGATAACAACAATAAGTAGCTACAAAAAGGATTGATGAGGAGAACAGCAGTGCAAAAGACAGGGAGGAATAGGTACAGAAGTGGTAGTAAGGTAGGTATAGAGAGAGAGGATGTGTATAAAGTGTTTGGAAAGTCACAGGGGTAGGCACGTCTGGGATGGTTACAGAGCTGGTTGGTTCGAAAGAGGAGGAATACATGGATGAAAAAGAAGTTGGAGAAGAGAGCAGAGGGCTACAGTTGGGATAGTAATGTCTGGAGAGAGTTATTTTTGGCATGCGCAAAACCAGCAAGAGGAGAGATGTTGTTTGAGAGACCTTTTAAATAGAGAATTGCTACTGATGGAGGTTATAGAGGATGGGAGGGAGTTCCAGAATTTGGAAACAGTAAATGAGTAGAGCACTTGGCTGGCTGTTAGTTGAGATTTGTCTACTCTGCTTTATTAAACAAAAAATGAGGTAGTCAGCCAAATGTACAATGGGTATTGGGCATACATGTATTTTTTGAATTAGTGTCACATAACAACCTCATTTGGTATGAAAATGCAACATATTTATAAATGTGTCGTAGAAAAGGAGACAAGACCATGCAAATGTCTATGCAGCCAGTAAAAGGAAAATAACAGTATGCACAAAAATGTTCCAAGCAGTATGTGATATTATATGCACACGTCATAGATGCTAAAGTTTGAACACAGCATGGCAGTTTGGACTATTTGGATTTTTTGTGTAATATAGCAATCATTATTTATGTATTTGTTGTTTGTTTCTTTGTTTGTATTTGCTAACTGGGGTACACAATACTGAAGCACACTGACATATTTCAGGCCCAGCCCATCAGCACTGTCTAAGTCACACAGCAGGGAAATGCAGGCTGATGGACTTAAACCCTTGACTACAGTTCTAGAAAAGAACTGACGCTTAGTAATAATATTAATTTTGACACTGAAGGGTGGTTTTTAGACAATGCACTGTGTAGGGAAGATGGAACGATGGCCAACAATTTGTTTAGAGAAGCGATTAACTGTAATTATTGTCGTCGTCATCATCATCATCCTCATTATCATCAACCCCCTTCCTCCCATGTTCTACATGGGGTTAGGGAGCTGCATCAACTATTTCCATCTTTCTTGAGTCAATGCCAATCATCTGCCTTCTTCAACAGTCTTGTCTGACTGCTCCAGGTATTCTCTTACTTGGTCCATCCATCTCAGTGCTGGACACTCTTGTAACCTGTTGTCTTCTTCCTGTCTGTCCCAAATCTTCTTCTTGTGTACAAGAAGTGAAGAGTTTATTTGTAAAGATGTTAAATAGAAGGGGACTCAAGATTGAGACTTGTGGAATACCAGTTGGGACAGATATATAGGGAGAGCAGAAGGAGTGCCATTTGACAGATTTCTGCCTACTAGAGAGATAGCTGGAGAACCAAGCAAGGGAGGTAGTAGATAGGTTGAGGTTAGATAGCTTAGTTAGGAGGATAGAGTGAGAGACTGTATTGAAGGCTTTGGAAAGGTCAAGGAAGAAACAGGATATCCGTTGACTGTTATCTTGGACTTTGGCTATGGTATGAGTGAAAGATAGTAGGGCAGTGGATGTGCTGTGGTAGGGATGGAACCCATGCTGTGTGGGAGTGAGAAGGTTGCGTTGGAAGAGGTGGATGAGAAGTTGTGAGTAAATGCATTTCTTGAGTATCTTAAAAAGTGGAGAAAGAATAGCAATGGGACGATAGTGAGATGGATCAGTAGAGTTGCCACTCTTATGTAGTGGGATAGTAAAGAAGGATTTCCAGATAGCAGGAATCTGTTAATGTGAATGGATATGGGATAGACTATAAATTCAGCAGCAAGTTTGAGGAATATTGGAGGTAGGTTATCGGTGGAGGGAGAACATGGTTTAAGTTTTAGAAGAAGAGATTTGATGTAAGAAGTTGACACAGATGTAAATGAGAAGAGATTCTGGTTGTGGGGGTTGATGGGGGAAGTGGTAGTTGAAGTATTAGTGTTAGAGGGAGTGAGGTTTTGGATAGTGTCAATAAAGTGTTTGTTGAGTAGGGTAGCAATTTCCAGAGGGGTTTTGTTGAGGTAAGGTGAGGGGTTTGAAGGGCTGTCAGGGTAGAGAATTTTATTAACATTAGTCCAAAGTTTGTGAGTGTTGGATCTGTTGTCTAGTTGAGAAGAGTTGTAGTAAGATTTTTTTTTGTCTTTAGTGACTAATTTCTTGACTAGGTTAAGTAGTTTTCGATATTTATGTAGAAGGGTAATATGCTTAGTTTTAAACCATGCCTTCCAGGTGTTATCCCTGTTATGCATCAGTGCTCTAGTATCTTTGGAGAGCCATGGAGCATAGTTTAATTTAATTCTAATTTTCCTGGAGGGAGGAAGGGAATTAAGGGTATCTAGGAAAATGTTGTTAAATTTACTGACTGCATCATCAAGAGGGATGTGTCTAAGGATGGACCAATCAAAGCTAGATAGTATGGAGTTAAATTGGGTGTTATTGAAGTTGGAGAGCTTACGACAGTCTCTATATAGGTGAGGTTTGTGTGCCTGGGTGGTGTGTCTGAGGACAGAGGTGGGGAGGTAATCACTTTAGGAGTCAGGTAGGGTAGATGGGCCATGGTAGAGGTGGGGGGAGTTAGTGAGTATCCAGTCAATGATGGAGCTAGAAGATAAGTCTTTGTTGAAATGGGTGGGGGATGTCATCAGTTGATGGAAACCATGTAGGATGATACTAGATTGAGGAGAGTTACTAGTTAGTTTGGACCAGTCTACATTGGCATCACCAAGAATGAGAGTTTCATAGTCTAAGTTGTGGCTAAACCAGGCAAGGATCTTTTTGAGGGTGGGTATATTATTTCCAGGGGGGATGTAGATGGAGGTGATAGTAAATTTCTTTTGTGGATTTAGATAGCAGTTTAGAATGAGAAGTTCAGCAGGATGGAAGTTAGGTATGGGGATAGTGACAGGAGAGAGGTTTAGGCTATCTGAGTAGAGTATGGCTACACCACCACCCTTTTTGGGGATCTATCAGCATGATAGATGTTGTATCCAGGTGGCAGTATTTCACTGTTAGTGATGTGTGACTTGAGCCAAGTTTTAGACAAGGCAAGGATATTAGGGTTTGTATGGGCTATCCAGGTATGTAGTTCTGAGATCTTGCTAGTTAGACTTTGAATATTTATAGAATATATGAGTAGGTGCTTATGAGCTGAAGTCTGTTATATATGAGTGTGGGTATGGTTAGGGGTGTGAGCAGAGGGGGTGGGAGTGGAGGGATGAAGAAAGGACAGAGATCCTGGGTTAAGGTGGATGTCAACAGAGCAAAGAAGGTTATTTGTAAGAAGTGTGAGTGGAGTATAAGGTAAGACGAGGAAGATGATTTTTGGTTTGATTGTGAAGGAGGCTAAATTTGTTTAAACAGGAGGAAGAGAAATTAAAGAGAGCTGGAGAGATAGCTGAGTATGAAGTAGCTAGTAGATTAGTGTGGGAGGTAGAGGTGTGGGAACCTTTAAGTGGGCTGGGGAGGTAGAAATGATTTGAGTGAAATGAGGTTAAATCTGAAAGGAAAATGAGTAGTGAGGTGGCAAAGAAAAGCAGTTGCATTGTTAGGGGGATAAATGACAGTTTGTATAGGAGTGAGGTAGGTGGGTATTGGTAGGGAAGGGGATGGATTGCAAGCAGGAAGTGTGTTGTGAGAGGCTGAGCTGACAGGAAGGAGAGGAAAAGGAAACTATAAATGTAATTGTTATCGGGGTGGGTGCGAATGGGGGTAGGGTAGGGGAGCAAAGTAAGCCCAAGCGTAGCGAGGGCGAATGGAACGGGGCTACACTCATGGAGAAGATTCAAGAAGCAATCAGCAAATCAGATTAGCTAGGAGATGTGAGATCAATAAGACAGGAGGGGAGGGGTACAGGGAGAAAAAGGTAGAGTAGGTCTGTAGGGATGTACAGCAGAAGATTAGAGTACCAAACTAGGGGCCAGGCACTCAAATAGAGGAGTGCAGTTTTCAGGAGGAGAGACCAGTGAAATGTGCAGAGGAGGGGACTGTGGTCAGAGAGGTTGAGAGAGCTGGCTAGATCAGGATGGAGAGTAAGCTATAGAGAACACAAGTAAAGAGGCAGACAACAGGGAGCGGTCCAGAGATGTGCAACTTACAGCCAGGGCAGGAGCATTAGTACAGGTATTAAATACAGCATTTAACACTTTAGGCTGCACATACATAAATTATTTTCTTGATATTCTAGAGGGGAATACCCACACAGGGCAATTGACTGTAGGAGGTTCAGGCTGGGTCTGTCACAGGACTTGGATACTGCAGAGACTATTGCTATCATAAATTATTTTCTTGATATTCTAGAGGGGAATACCCACGCAAGGCAATTGACTGTAGGAGGTTCAGGCTGGGTCTGTTCATTCTTATTTCTGCTTGTCCTACACACAAATATTCCTACTATTTATACTGTAAAAATAGTATGGGCTCTGCTGCACAGACATTAGCTGGGCTATCAGCTGTGCTCATAGCAGCATGTCATTGCACAAGTAAACATGCATCATTGTGAGCAGGCTGCATGAATGGTACTGGACTCATGAGGCTAGGCAATCACAGTGCTGTGCTGATCATTATGGGATATGTTAGGTTTTTGCCTGTAAATTGTTTCCTTATTCTAACCCTTTCAAACAATGGCATTACCACTGCATATTTGATTAGTTTTGGAAGGCATTGAGTTACTTCAGTTGTGCTGTGGCCCTTACATGCCCGCATAATTTATATTACCGAATGACACTTTATATCTTTTAGGTACAATCAGTTTCTTAACATATCATCACTCACATCTACTCTACCCATTTTGCTGTAATACTGGACTACATCACCTGCTTTGTTCTTTGAACTGGCATTGTGTTTCATATCACACATTACCATTTTATCCAGGGTTTGTGATCAGCATATACACTGACAGTTTTGGTTGCAGCTTAGCCTGCTCAGTTATGGGTCTCATTTATAGGCTGCCTTCCAGAAATAACAAATAAATCACTGTATTCCTTAAGCAAACTTGCCTCTCTCCCTGAACTGTGGTGATGACCCTATCCTTGCCAGGTTTACAGCTCTTTAGTACTCTGTCTTCAGTTCTTGGACATGTCAATAGTTTTTTTTTCTTTGTCTAGAGAAGTACAGTGCTGTATACAGTTTACCCCTTTCAAAAATATGATTGAAGAAAAGAATTAAAACCTCTTCAATAGTAAGTCCTGCCACATGTTGATCATAGGTTCATAGGTTCATAGGTTCATAGGTTGGTACTAGGCTATTGGCCCTAAGGCCTATGCAAGCCTAGCCATAACAATTCCCTGGAAAATTCTCCCACAATATTTACTTCTCTGGGCCCCTGTCTAGAAGGGTGACTGACATGATCCCCGGAGTGAATTTCCTATCTCCCATCCAATCATCAAGGTTCCTTTTGAAGAGGGCCAATGAGGTGCTCTGCTTGACATGTATGGGCAGTCTATTCCAGAGTATGGGGAGTCTCTGGGTCAGGAAACTATCCCTCCAGCATGTTTTGTTCATTGTGATGATAAGGTTTAGATCCCTGGAGTGTGTGGCTCTGAGGGATTGAGATTTCTTTAAGTGGAGCATGTTCAACAGCTCAGGGTATGACATGTCCTTGTATGTTAAGCAGAGATCGCCTCTGAGTAGACGATATACCACAGAGTATAGCTGGAGTTTTTTTAGATGGTCAGCATATGGCATCTGCTTTAGGACTGTGATTCTTTTAGTGAGGTATTTCTGTGGCCTTTCCAGCTGTTGCAGATGTCTTGTGAGGTACATACCAAATGGGGCATTATACTCTATAATGTGTCTAATGAGGGATGAGTACAGTGGGACAATGACCTCCTTTTTTCTGGATGAAAAGCCCTTAGTGATGAGGTGTGCCACATAAAAGGATTTTCTGACTGTTGTGGCGATGTGGTTATTGAAAGTGAGACCACTTTCCACTTGTGTCCCTAAGTCTCTCATCACACTTTCAATGTTTAGTGTCCTGCCACCTATGTGGTAGTTCATGGGTACATGTTTTTTTCCAAAGGGGATAACTATACATTTCTTGGCATTAAGCTTGTGCCCATGGCTGTGGCACCAGGCATCTGTTTCTGTAAGACCCTTTTGTAGAATATCCACATCATTTGGGGATTCAATAATGGTTCCCAGTTTGCAGTCATCTGAAAACTTTGTTAGCCAGAGTCCCTTAGTGTTGGCCTGTACTTCAGAGAAGTAGATGCCAAACAAAAATGGTCCTAGGACTGAACCCTGAGGTACTCCACTTGTCACTTGTCTGGAGCTAGATTTGGAGTCGGCTACTTTTACAGTCTGGGTTCTGTCAGTAAGCCAGTTAGCAACCCATCAAGTGATGCAGGGATTTATGCCCAGCTTAGTAAGTTTAGCTATGATTCCAGAGTGGGGGATGGTGTCAAAGGCCTTGGCGAGGTCCAGATAGGCTGTGCGGACCGCCTTACCCTCGTCCACAGCTCTGGAGACTGATTCGAAGAAGTCAGTCAGATTCAGGAAACAAGATCGGCCCTTCACAAACCCAAACTGGGTGGGGTCCAGTGTTTCAAGGTTGCCAATGTCTTTGTTTATAAGTTCTATGATAATGCGTTCCATGCCCTTGCAGATCAGGCTTGTCAGACTGATGGGACGGTAGTTCCCGGGGATCCAAGGCGGATCCTCCCTTGAGCAGCGGGATAACTGTAGCTGTGTGCCACTCAGTGGGCACGAAGCCTGAGATGAGGCTATGATTAAACATGACACTTAGGTGGGGTGCCAGTTCATTTTATAGTCCATGGGCCTGGAATGTCATCTGGTCCCATGGATGCTGTATTCTTAGCTTTGGAGAGTGCTGTTTCTACCTGTGTGGCTGTGATTATCGGAATTTGGCAATCTTTTGGTATTGAGATGGGCCCTTTAGGGGGTGAGAGGGGGGTGAAGTTAGCACTAAATCGATCTGCCAGTATAATGGCAATATCCTTGGGATCAGTATATTTAATGCCATTCTGTTGCAGCTCAGAGCAGATCTGAGCATTGCCATTTAGATTCTTGACATAACTATAGAATGCCTTGTGGTTGTCTTTGGAATCTTTGGCAATTTTATTTTCGTAACTAGCTTTTGAGGATTTTATGAGGGATCTCAGCTTCTTACTTGAGGCTGGTGAGGGAGTTTTTTGCATCCTGGGATTTTCCTCTTTTCTGCAACAGTTTCTTCCTTCTGTTGTATAGTTTGTTTATAGGAGGGTACCACCAGATTGGCTTCCTTTTTTTGGAGAAGAGCATCTTGGTTCTATTTGGGATGACACGATTCATGCATGAGTGGATGTGCTTGTACAGTGCCTTAGTGTAGGATTCTGCAGTCGAACTTCCAGATCCCATCTGCGCAGGTGTTGTGAAGTTTGTCACTTCTGACTTCAGTAGCATGAAGTTGGCTTTGGAGCAGTTTTTTAAGGAAGTTTCCTTACTGGGGGGTGGGGGTGGGGGTGGGATGTGGATGTCAAGGGTGATTTGCTTATGGTCAGACCTGACCAATGAGGGGGTGACCATTGGTGTGGAGCATCTATCTCCCATATTGGTAATGACCAGGTCTAGGATATTGGAGCCCCTGGTGGGACAATGGATTAGTTGATCCAGGGCATTGGAATTTATGAATTTCAAGAACCGTTGGGAAAAGGAGTTGGTACCCGAATAGTTTTCCCAATTAATGGCAGGGTAGTTGAAATCACCCAGTATTAGGGTATTTGGTTGTATCGTAATATTTTCCAGTATATTTAGGAAGGTGTAGTGAGAATATTGGGGTATGGTGGAGGATCTGTAGCAAGCTACAGTTTGGATTGCAGTCTTACCTAGTGTTAGTTGCACCTGGAGAATTTCAGATGCATTGTGTTGGGCAACTAGCCTGGAGGTGTGAATATCTTTGGTGAATATGGACACTCCTCCACCTTCAGTGTTTCGGTCTTGGTTTTGTGGCCGAAAAGTGTGGTAAGAATTGTAGCCTGGTATTGCAGGGTTGCTCTCTGGAGCCTAGAACCAGGTCTCAGTCACTGCACAGATATCGATGTTCTCCATTTTTAGGAGTGCCTCGAGAGAGTGCACTTTGAGGTTTAGACTTCTAGCATTGAGTAGCATTACCTTCAGATTTTGCATGCTTGTATCTGTTACGGTGGTGGTTTTATCCTTTGAACCTTGCCTAAAAAAGGCACTATAGGTGTGGCAGGAGCTTTAGCCAGTAAACTGAATCCCAGGGGTGACAGGTGCAGACCATCTCTGGCAAAGCATCGTGGTCTGTCGATCATGTCTTCCCAGGCAGACAAATACTGGATCCCCTTTGAATGACACCAGAAGCTTAACCAATTGTTGAAGTCAATCATTTTGTCCTTATACTGTGGTATCATTCTGGGTGAAGGCAGGATGCTACTCAGGGCTAGGGTCATACCTGCCTGGGTCACATGATCCAAGATCTCTTCCATGTCTCTTTTCATGTAGTCCAGGGAGGTACATCTCAAGTCATTCACTCCAGCATGGACAATGACAGAGTCATATTTGTACTTGTTGTAGAGTGACTTGAGTGCATGCGTTATGTGGCGGATCCTGGCACCCGACAGGCAGCTGACTGTAATTTTCTCCTTGTTCAGCCTGGTGAGTGGGACATCAGTATGCCTGATTATAGAGTCACCTATGACTAAAGTGTTGGGTACATTGTCTTGCCTTAGGGGCTGTTGTTGGGTGGCACACTGGTGTTGTGAGCTATGTGTCACTTTGGTTGTGACTGGTGTTTGTTTATGCTTCGCTCGGAGGTCCTTGTTGCTTGGGCAGGTTAATGTTAAGGGCCTCCGCATATGTGGGTTTAGTGTTGCTATGTGTGGGTGTTGATGGTGTGGGTTTGAAGGGCTATGAGTTGCTAGAGGTGTAATGCAAGTGTTAGCCTTCTCCTCTTGACTGTCTAGCACAATCTTGACCGGAGAGAGCTTTGCTTCCAGTTTGGCTATGTAAGTGCATCTCTCGCAGGTTGTAGTGTTGGGTGGTAGGAGGAGAGGATTGTCTGTGTACATGAGGCAGTTGCCGCATTGCCCCAGTATGCCCAGATTCACCAGGTGGACAGGAGAAATCACCGGAAGCTGACCCTTGGACATGCCTGTTTAGGTGCTTTTTTGTAAAGTTTAAGAGCTGTTTTCCCTTACCTTTGCAAGGTACTTTGCAATTGTAGGCTGTTTAGTGCCTATGATTAATTTCTCCTTATTGACAAGGAGAGCTGAGTGCTTGTATCAGTTTCAGGCTTCCTAGTGCTTTCCAGCAGATTCTAGAGCAAGTGCTAGTCACAGGGGCTCAGATTTTAGTGCTACTACTGAGAAACCAGCTAGTTTTAAGGGAAAATTTGAAGAGCAGACTTTCTGGCATCTGGAATAGTTTAACTGTAGCCTCGCAGTGCTGCACGATGTGAAAAATGTGCAAACACACGCGTTTTTAAGCCAGAAAGTTGAAAGGGATAGAAATCAGCCCAGAAAGGCTAATAAAATTACAATTTCAGAGCTGGAAACCACTCCTCTAGTGTTAGATAGGCAGTACAATGTTCACCAGTCCCACTGGTAGGCAGTATGACTTCCCTCTACCACAGCAAGGTCTGGATAGCTCTGAGCACTGAAAATAAAGTCCTGAGACAAGCAAAGCCTGGGATATGGACTGGCTAGAAAAGGTGGGAAACGAGCAAACAAGATAGTATATATATATTTTTTTGTTGAAACAGGCTAAACAATGCAATAATACAGTAAATAAACACAGAAAAGGCTAACACACTTGAGTGTGTAGTCCTAAACAGTAAATGCAATTAAAACTCTACAAAATTAGCAATTTAAAACTTTTTAAATGAAGCAAGGCAAGTGCACAACTGGAAAACAATTTAAGAGGCAGTAACACAGCATAATAAGTAGCTAGTCTACATATACAGAGAAGTCTATATATACAGAAAAACAGCTAAAACACACAAACACTTCAGATGCAGTGCAACCTAGAGCACTTGAGTTGTAGCAATATTAAGGCAATTACAGTTATAATAAATGCTCTAAAATATACTCTATATTTCCAAAATATTTGAGAAGCACAGTCAGAACATAAGGAAATTCAGGCAAAAAGATTTTTTTTTTTTTGAAAGGGAAAAAGGAGAAACAGAAGGCCTTATCAAATGTTCTCTCTGTATTAGGTAGAACGAGCTGATGACACTAGACTGGGAGGAGTGTCCCAGATCAGATCTACAGTAGGGGCGGGCAACTGCAAAGCCACCAAGTATAACACCAAGACACCAACAGGGAGGGTGGGTGGAGACACTAAAGCTATTAGCCTACAAAGCACTACAGAAAGCCACAAAATGAAAGTTTTTAAACAGATAAATATTTGTAAAGATACAGAATGTTTTAACTGCAAACAAATCAGTTACCCATGCAGATTCCAATAAAAGTGCTATATATAAATTGCTAGAAACAATAAATAATCGAAAAAAACAGGATACTTGTATATCTCAGCCAAGAGTTGGAGTCAACACCTCTCATCCACTCTGCTCAGTGTGTATAGACAGAAACTCTCTCAAAGTTAGGGCTTAAATACCAGAAGAACAACTTTTTTTTTTTTTACAAATACACAAAAGAACCAGCCCCCACTAATCTGCAGCCAATTAATACAATCTAGCCAAGGTAAAGAAAGGCTTCAGCTAATTCAAGATGGCCTGTCATGTGCTTTGAACAATCACTGTATAAACAAACAAGCCCAGAGCCAACAATTCTGAACTAGGACAAATACTAAAGCTATTAGCCTACAAAGCACTACAGAAAGCCACAAAATGAAAGTTTTTAAACAGATAAAGATTTGTAAAGATACAGAATGCTTTTAACTGCAAACAAATCAGTTACCCATGCAGATTACAATAAAAGTGCTATATATAAATTGCTAGAAACAATAAATAATCGAAAAAAACATGCCGAGGGTTGATGCAGAGAGGAGTAGCTATGTGTGAAATGACTGATGTGCCTTGTTTCAACATACCTGCTGCACTAGATTTTCCTGCAATGACAAGCAAGTTTCAGACAGACTATCGACTATTGTTACTATATGAGCATTTCAAATATGATTGTGCCAAACCAAGACCTTCTCGATAGCATGCATTTCTTGAAAGCAAGCCTGCACTGAGTAGAAGAGACTGAGGCATACAACACTATGGAAACGTTTCTTATGTTTTCTGCAGAAAATGAATGAGTGGAGGAGAGCGTAACAGGGAAGCCGCCAGCATTGCTGCCTCACAGCTCTTGATTCTCTACTTTGGTTCCCAGGTGCAACATCGTCTATAAGGAGTGTGAAGGGCCCTCTTATGTCGGTGTGGGGTTTTGTTGGGAGCTTGATTTCCTCCCAAAACACAAAGATATGCTGCTATGCTATACATTGTTGTTTGTAGGTATCTGTGCACAAGTGGGTATGTGCGTGCATCCTATAATGGACCTGCACCCCATCTAGGACTGGTCCTCTACCTTGTGCCTTTTTGTTACCAGGATTTGGTTCCTTTGTGAGCCTGAACAGGTAAAGAAGTTATCAGATATTGAATAAATGCATGATTCTTATCTTTTTAGTCTGGATATCAACTGCTTAGACAGTTTATTGCTTTTGAAGAGTGGTGATTTTAATATCCTTAAGAAAGTTTTTCTTTCAAAATCTGGTGAAAGATGTGTGATGCCATAGAAGAGGTGTTGGACAGTATTCATAAAGGTGTAGTTTCTTAACTAATTGACATAAGAGGAATGTATCCTGAAACACATAACTCTAAGCCTAACAATGGTTTTCAATGTAACTGGGATGGGGTGTCATTGCAACATACCTATTCATTTTAGCATAGATTATTGACATGATACATTCACTATGACAGAATTACATATCATCAAAGCTATATGCAAATACTCTAGTAATGATTGAGAATCTAATAGCTGAGTTTTAATTCAAATGTTATCAAGGAAGTCTAAGTGTTCTGCTTGGTTGTCAGATTTACTCTAATGCTTTGATGGCTTTAGTATTACTAATATTTAATAAGGCATCCCTGTGCAAGGAAAATGTCAATGTTTATGAGCTATCAGCACTCTAATATTTACTACAATTCTGCCCTATCTCTGTACTAAAATTATCTGAAGGGTTTGAATAGATACTTCCTGTAGCTTATGGGCTTAGTAGAAGGGGTCCTCCATATTCCTGTGTGTGCGCTATCTGTGATATGTATAGCTGACACACAATTTGTATCAGTGTAGTTGTTCTAACCTATGACAATGCCATTGGATAAGCCTATTTGTAGTTAATTCAGAGGGCAGAATAGCCTTTTAGATAGTAGTACCTATACTAACATGAGATGCAGACGATGACTTTGAATCCCTTTGAAACTCCCTTGCTTGCATTGTGTGCCACATATATATGATAAGATGAAGTTAATCCTGACTCCCAAAATGTACCTTCACAAGAGTCAGTACATGCAAATAACTCTTCCAGAACAATGCCGACTGTAAATTTGTCGTGTATCGTTTTTAGCACCTTTTAGACAAAAATACTCTTTATTTAAGTGACAGCATGAAACATATCTTTCTCCACTGGGAAGAACTTAGAGTGAGTGATCTTACAGATTAACCATCCTCTCAACAATTTATAGAAGCTTCTGTTACATAATCCTCATATCAATGGCAAATAATATACCTACTCTCCTAAATGAGAAGAAAGAAAACATTCCTGTTTTAAAGACTAAGTGCTCAACCAGTAATTTCTGATATTCTGTCATATGTGATGTATAATCAGGGAACATATCACTCACTATATAAAAAAAACAATAAAGTACTTTGTATCCCCTCTACCAAGACAGACTAGCATGCCAATAAGATTTGGAATAACCTTAACACTGTGGTGAAACCTACCAGGCCAGAGGGAAGGTATGCAGATTCCATACATATATGATAGAAATAGAGCCGCAGAACCAAGTGCTGTGAGGAAACGTCAATATCTGCTACACCTGTTCTATAGCCAGGAATGTATCTGCTTGTCTATCCACCTGTCTATATGTCTGTCTCGTTCCCTTTCCCTATGTATATGCATATGTATATCTATATCATCTGTATTTATAGCTCATTCACTCTCTCTGTATATACGTGTCTCTTATCTATCTACATATTTTGCTTATTGTTTATTTATATATGTAGATTTGTTGATCAAGGTGGAGAACTGGTCCAAAGGAACATATTTCAGGCTCAGCCCTGGAGTAAATCAAATCATAATCAAGCATTAAACATTTAAAATATATAATATTAAACATTAAAAGTGCAGAAAGTAAACAAACACAAAACTCTTTCTCAAAAAATATGCATGAGATAAGCAGAAAGCAACCACAAATAATTGTATTATGTACAGGAAGTCAAAATGCATCTAACCTGATAGATCTATAGATAGACAGATGGATAAATAGATAGACAGACAGCTAGACTGAGAGATACATCCATGCATCCATAGACAGATAAATATATAGACAATGAGATGACTGGACAGATGGATAGAGAGATATGTGCATATTATGAAGAGTAACAGCTTTCACAATGGACATCAGTATCTTTACACTTGCAAATGTCCTACTACACATTACTGTTTAGCAAATGTGACGTGATGACATCCCTTTCCCAGAAACAAATCCCCAGTGAAAATTAAAGCAATATTTGTTGCGAGGTCTTCAGTAATTGCTTACAGACAGAAACTGTGAACAAATACCAGTCTAGTCATTATAATGATATGATCACAGTTGTTCTAATAAAAAAGATAAATTGAATGCTACAGGCAGTGCTCCTGAAATAGACTGCCAGCAGATTAACATTTGGTTTCCTTGGAATAAAGACCCCTTGTAAAGAAAGAAAAGCATATATATATATATATATATATATATATATATATATATATATACATAATATATATATATATATATATATATATATATATATATATATATATATATATATATATACATATATATATATATATATATATATATATATATATATATATATCAGATAATGGATCTGTTTCATTGAGTGCCCTATATAGAACTGAGAGACAAATGTAGTAAGCTATGACACCAATGAACAACTAATGTCATTTCTGAAATCAGTTTTCAACATACCATGGCTTTGAAAGATATGGTATGCTACTGTATGACAGGACAAATTATATTTTAATAATTCCATGAAAGCTTCTTCTGGGGTGAAATGTGGGCCATTTTTAAAACTAATTTAGGGAAATTATCTCAACTCAGAACAAATGTAATTTTTTTTGTTAAAAATCACATTTAATAGAAAACATTAAATCTTTTGGCACTCAATACAGTGACTCATTTCAAATGTCAAGATAGAAGGAGATTTTTTTAAACTTTTGTGAGAGATAGGCATCCTGAAATGTGGTACCAGAGCTATGAAAACATAAATTCTGACTGTGCAAATCTTATGAACTAAATTCTTCAAGTTAAAATTGCACAGGCTGGTTTGACATTTTGGTGGGCACCAGAATATATCAAGCTAGAACAGTGAATCACTAGTGAAACATGCACCCACCACTTCCCCAGAGTAATAGTGCAGTATCATTATAATTTGTCTTCATAGCCCCACCACAAAACTAGCACAAGTGCACTCTTTTCCTTCAGACTGTCTGGTGGTTGCCAGCTTTATACAAATGCACTATGTTACTCTTCTTGCATCTTGAAGTCATACACTAGCTTGTTGTAGGTGATGTGACCTCAGCAGACAGTCTCCCAGCCATCTGTTCTCCAGCACAGCTGCCCGCAGTCAAAAGTCATGGGGACTGATCCCAGTTATTTACTTTATCTAGTCATCAGCAGTCCTGAGACTCCTGTAAAGCTGAACCCTTTTATGTTTTTGCACTGACACTGATCTTACTGTTTTGACTCTGATCATGATGTGACTCTGACTCTGATCTTAATGTGCTACTGACTCTGATCATTGTGTGCATGTCCCGTTTGTGATCCTATGTTCATCTTTTCAACAACAAAATTTGAATGACATAGATGACCATGAATCAGCATAGCTGATCAGTCTGGGTTACTGATCAAATTATTGACTGCTATGTTGCTTAACATTTTCTATGATGTTTTCCTCAACTATATGATAATGGTTCTCTATGATCCATGCTATTTAAAGTTCCCTTTGTTTGATTTAACTTTATAGGTAATGGTCTCTATAATCCATGACATTTGATGCTCACTTGTACCCAAATGGTTTTCCATTTCTGCTTATTCTCATCTGATAATATAATATCTAATGTGGCTGCCTTCAGTGGGTGAAACTATATGTCACATACTTAAGTTTTGCTTTCAGTTTTGGGAAACTTCTTAAATATGTATTAAATCTGTTAGAATGATTACTGTAATGAACCACTACAAAAGTCCTGAGATCATACACCTGGAAGTCAAAATAAACTTTATTGTCACTTTGATTCACAGAAGTGCGAACCGAGCGAAATTACGTTTCTTCAGGCTCAATATTCATACTAAACATAGACTACATTTAACATGGCAATAATATACAACATTCTGTTGACACAGACAACAAACACAACAACAATAAATACTTGCATTATTACACTGATTTAACAGATTGTCACTCATTACTAGGTTATTAGCTTATTTTCAGTGGAAAAAATGCATTTAAGCAATTGATCTATGACCTACATTTACATTGCACAGTAAGACAGTTCAATTTGATTACTGCTGACTTTGCTGTCTGGGTGCGGGTAAGACCTTGTTACATATTATGATATTTATATCATATATGTATTATATATGCTATTATCTCTACCAATAATAGTTAGCAAACAAATTTCAAATTTTGCCATTTCAGGCAATGAGAAATCTGTATGAGATATACAGAATCATCCATAGACAATGAGTGGATTGTACAAATGATGCTATTGCTGAATTACTAAATAACCCTTGAGGCACAGTCAAACACCATTACAAAAAAACTTAAGAAAAAGAACGCAAAATTGCATTCTGGGCAACAACAATGTTATTAAAGCAACAGTAGGAAAAGGTGCTTTTGAAAATAGCCAATAACACACAACTGTTACCAGTCTATCATCTAACTGCAAACTTCTATAGGAATCTAAATGCATAAAATTACCTTAGTTTTCTGTCTTTGCAGAGGGCCACCATAACCAACAAGTTGCCCAGAACAGTCATTATGATAATAAAGGAAAAGAATATTACAAGAATTGTCTTCTCCACTACATTTAGTGCATGGTCCGAAGTCACCTTACTGCCACTTAAAGAGAAAAAAAGATTATTGTAATATCTGGTTAAATATTTTTAAGCACTGTAGAAAAATATTCAAGTTTCTTTGGAGGTTTCAAAATGCACAAATTAAACTGAAACAATTTTGGTATAACTTATGTTAAAGAAACAGCACAAACAACTTTGCAAATAGGTTAACAGCATATAAAGCTATAGAATTTTATGTGTGTATATGATCTGAGTTGTTATGTGACACTTCTCTAATTACTAGTTAAACAGTTATTTAAATATTCAAAAAGAGCAAGTACCAAAATATGGAAAAGGACAACAATAATATCCAAATATCGTTTATTGTGTAAGCTTTTTCGTAACACAGTTACTTCTTCAGACACAAAAACATAAAATTGATAACACTCTATAAATACCATATCTAATTAATGCAGTTAATTTCCCTCCAAAATCCTTAAAGATACAGCATTATAAAATACAATAAAACACATCATGATACTTCCCAGTTACATAAAACTACAGACTAGACAGTGAACTCCAATCATCACATAAATATCTGCTATCTACAGTAACAGTAAATTATTTATTGAACTTCCTACTCTTCAAAACAGGTTTCAATGGTACAGAGTCATTAAGACCCATCCATCTATGAGCCCCTAATCTAAAAACCCATTTCAGTTCGGCTAGTTCGGCATTATTTGTCATGTCCCCAAACCTCTCATTGACATTTAAAACCTGCAATACTTGAAATAAAAATATATGCTCAGAACCCATAGCCAGCACATGCTTGGCCAGAGCACTGTATTCCTCACCCTTTCTCATGCAATAAAGGTGGTCCCTAAAACATTCTTTAAGTTGCCTGTTGGTTTTACCAGCATAAAATCTGTAGCATGTGGTACAAGAAGCCACATAAACCAGATTCTTAGTATTGCAACTAGCCTTGGTTCTGATTTCCCATAGACGTCTAGTTTCAGGATGTCTAAAGAATCTAGACTGGTCTATATGTACACAGTAACTACGACTGCCACAGGGGTTCGTGCCCAATTCCATAAAAGATAGCTTATGACCAACATCTGGATAACAAAGTTGTTGTTTAAGATTATATTTTTGTTAACAAATCTAGGGGACTGACCAACCTGTCTCTCAGTTCTTTCATCAACCAGCAAATATGCCAGTTGCGCTCAATCACATCCCTAATACTATTAATATCTTGCGTATACGAAATAACAAGTGGTAATCTTGTGTCATACAGCTCTTGTTTTGCTCCTTTCTCTGGAATATTGGAAAACTACGCTCTACCCTTTCTATTTCTTTCCTGGGTTACTTGCTCATAGGCTGCATTATTCTCCCTCTCTGTATACCCTCTACCCATAAATTCATCTCTCGGGTCCAATAGGCCTTCCATAAAATCATTGTCACTATTGGTGAGGCGTGATAGTCTTAGAGCTTGTCCTTTTATTATATTAGGGAACACATGGGGTGGATGCATGTTAAATCTCTCCAAATAGGAAGTCGGATAACATTCTTTCCTATACATCCTGGTTGTAAGTCCTAAGTCAATCTGTACTACTGTCACATCTAAAAAATCAACTTGCTCTTTAGATTTTTTTATCGTAAAGTGTAGAAAATCATTGCTTGTATTTATATCACGAAGAAAGTCATCCAAAGCCTCTTCACTACCCCTCCAACCTATGAAGAGGTCGTCAACAAAACGCCTGTATAACCTAACATTAGTATCCCCTCTGGGATGTATACAACGATACTCCCATTCATCCATAATGAGATTTGCATAAGAATTGGCACAGCTGGTGCCCATTGACACACCAGCTGTTTGCCAATAACAAATATCTTTAAAAAAGAAAACATTTTCCAAAACAATCTCAATCAGCATACAAAGGAGATCAGTCTGTTCACTTCCATGCATCCCATGTCTTTCCAGTGAGGCTTTAGCCATAGCTAAGCTTTGGGGGTTAGGTATACAGGTAAATAATGATGTGACATCCAAAGTGACCAACCAATCGAACTTCTCGCCATTAACCCCTCCACATACTTTATATAAATCTGTCAAAAAATGCTGTGTATCCTTCAGGATCACAGGACATGCTCTAAACACCATTTTTAATTGTCTATCTATATACACTGAGATTGGCTCCGTGAGCCACCATACTCCAGCTACAATGGGTCTAAATTTGGGATGCAATGGATCCTTGCGGATTTTAGGTAAACTATGCATTCTAGGTATCAGTGGATCCCTTACCTGAAAAAAGTCAAACAATTCTTTACTCAAACATCCCATTTGCATATTTTCAAAGAGAGCCCTATGAATATGTTCTTGCATATCATAAACTACACTGGGCGAAATGGGTTCATACACTTGTATATCAGACAACATTTTAGTCATTTCCACATCATAGTATCCTGAATTAAGAATAACAATTAATCCTCCCTTGTCAGCAGGGCGAATCACGATATCTAAATTACTACATAAGTCACATAATGCTTGTTTTTCAGCCCTACTCAAATTACCAACATTTCCAACTTTACCCACACCACACATAGTATAAAAATCTTTTTAACAACTCCTTATAAATACCTCTTTTGACAGTAGTACCATGTCCTGTGATCCTGAAGGATACAAAGCATTTTTTGACAGATTTATATAAGATATGTGGAGGGCCTAATGGTGAGAAATTCGATTGGTTGGTCACTTTGGATGTCATATCATTATTTACCTGTATACCTAACCCCCAAAGCTTAGCTATGGCTAAAGCCTCACTGGAAAGACATGGGATACATGGAAGTGAACAGATTGATATCCTTTGTATGCTGATTGAGATAGTTTTGGAAAATGTTTCCTTTTTTAAAGATATTTGTTATTGGCAAACAGCTAGTGTGACAATGGGCACCAGCTGTGCCAATTCTTATGCAAATCTCATTATGGATGAATGGGAGTATTGTTGTATACATCCCAGAGGGGATACTAATGTTAGGTTATACAGGCATTTTGTTGACGACCTCTTCATAGGTTGGAGTGAAGAGGCTTTGAATGAGTTTTTCATGATATAAATACAAGCAATGATTTTCTACACTTTACGATAAATAAATCTAGAGAGCAAGTTGATTTTTTAGATGTGACAGTAGTACAGATTGACTTAGGACTTACAACCAGGATGTATAGGAAAGAATGTTATCCGACTTCCTATTTGGAGAGATTTAACATGCATCCACCCCATGTGTTCCCTAATATAATAAAAGGGCAAGCTCTAAGACTATCACGCCTCACCAATAGTGACAATGATTTTATGGAAGGCCTATTGGACCTGAGAGATGAATTTATGGGTAGAGGGTATACAGAGAGGGAGAATAATGCAGCCTATGAGCAAGTAACCCAGGAAAGAAATAGAAAGGATAGACCGTATTTTTCAAATATTGCAGAGAAAGGAGCTGAGAGCTGTATGACACAAGATTACCACTTGTTATTTCGTATACGCAAGATATTAATAGTATTAGGGATGTGATTGAGCGCAACTGGCATATTTTGCAGTTTGATGAAAGAACTGAGAGACAGGTTGGTCAGTCCCCTAGATTTGTTTATAAAACTATGAAGAATCTTAAACAACAACTTTGTTATCCACATGTTGGTCATAAGCTATCTTTTATGGAATTGGGCACGAACCCCTGTGGCAGTCGTAGTTACTGTGTACATATAGACCAGTCTAGAGTCTTTAGATATCCTGAAACTAGACGTCTATGGGAAATCAGAACCAAGGCTAGTTGCAATACTAAGAATCTGGTTTATGTGGCTTCTTGTACCACATGCTATAGATTTTATGCTGGTAAAACCAACAGGCAACTTAAAGAACATTTTAGGGACCACCTTTATTGCATGAGAAAGGGTGAGGAATACAGTGCTCTGGCCAAGCATGTGCTGGCTATGGGTTCTGAGCATATATTTTTATTTCAAGTATTGCAGGTTTTAAATGTCAATCAGAGGTTAGGGGGCATGACAAATAATACAGAACTAGCCAAACTGAAATGGATTTTTAGATTAGGGGCTCATAGAGGGATGGGTCTTAATGACTTTGTACCATTGAAACCCTTTTTGAAGAGTAGGAAGCTCAATAAATAATTTACTGTTACTGTAGATAGCAGATATTTATGTGATGATTGGAGTTCACTGGCTAGTCTGTAGTTTTATGTACCTGGGAAGTATTATGATGTGTTTTATTGTGTTTTATAAGGCTGTATCTTTAAGGATTTTGGAGGGAAATTAACTGCATTAATTAGATATGGTATTTATAGAGTGTTATCAGTTTTATGTTTTTGTGTCTGAAGAAGTAACTGTGTTACGAAAGCGCTTACACAATAAACGATATTTGGATTTTATTGCTGTGCCTTTTCCGTATTTTGGGACTTGCTCTTTTTTGAATTGCTGCTGTGGGGTTTTGCTCACTTGGGACTGGTACTTGTAGCAGCTATTTAAATATGTGTCTTAGGGAGAATTTAATCTGCAAACCTTTCATCTGTACATTATGTATATCTAACCAAAAATATTGTAATCCACCTATATAGATTATATCAAAAATGAAAAAAAAAACAACTACAAGATGTAATCATACTAACAGTGGATGAAACATTTATTAAAACAAAAGCTTAATTAAGTGTTTTCTCCATGAAATGGCTTCTACACATCATGTGACTTATAATCATGTGACACATTTAAAACTGCCCTAAACTTTTTTTAGTCCTAAAAATCAAAATGTAACTGTTTGCAAGCGACCTAGTACTTGCTTCATCCCTAGCATGTGTTTAATTTTAATGTGATCATTCAACCCTGGCAATTGATGTGCGCTCAGTTTTATTTGCCAGTACAATTTACATAATTCTAACATATTACTTAAATCTTCTCCACTTATACTGGGAGTAATACTATCTATCACAATACATTAAAAATTTGTAAACATGAGGACTTCTAGTCAAGATGGAGACTGAAGAGCATGCATTCTTTTGTCTTTCCATAACTCTCTCTCAAATAAACCACTGCAGTCACTAATGAAAGACTAACTTGTCTCTTCTAAGAGCAAACCAACTTATTGGTCTGCAGCTGCCTATGTCACAGAGATGGAGAAATACTATGAAATTAACTATCTGTACATCTTCTAATCAGGTCAGGTGAGACATTACCTCTTCAGCCATACCGACCTCTACTTGACTGTGGATGAATGTACAACAGTGAGGGCTCCATCACTGACTTCAAATCTAAGTCATGCCTGAATGAACTACATAATGTTATCGATTTGAGAGCAGCTATATGGAGAAGAATGAAACTTGCATGCAGGAAACTGAAGGAGCCCTGGCTTCTCAGACTACATGGCCAAACTGGATAATGTAGTGGTGGATCTACAGGCCAGGTTGGCAGACACTGAAGCCAAACTAGACCTATCAAACGCAAAACTAGTTCATCAAGAAGACAGGACATGCTGCAAAATCATCTGCATTAGTGGAATACCAGAGGGTTTAAAAGGATGTGACTGTGTCTCCTAAATGGTTGATAGACTAGCCAAGTGGAGTGGGCTGCAAGTGGTAGCCAGACAAACAGAAAGAGGGCACATACTTCTTCAATCACGGGCACTGAGATTATGCACATCAAGGCCTGTGTTAGTGCACTTCAGTTCTTATAACTTGAAACAGAAGATTTTGTTCTCACTTTGATCCCCTAGCAGGGCAATACAATTGAAGGATTTTTTTTTCAATCAAAATTATTCAGCAGATATTCGTAAGTGTCAGCTCTCCTTTTGTCCTGTTATTAGAGAAATCAGAGACAGATAGTAGAAATCAAAGCTTATGGTGGCTTCCCCAGAGGAGGCTGAACTGATGTTGAAGTCCTTGAAAGAGCAACACTGGGCAGACTGGTCGCAAATAATTTAACTTCAGAGCTCAGTTCTATCCAGATAGGCTGCCTTGGAGGGACAAGAGCCATTCCTTCTCTTTGAAAGTAGACTTATGAACAAAAGGAAGGGGCATTGAGTAAACATGTCCTTTTCTGGTGGCTAGATGTTACAACAGAGTGTCTCATTGTATTAAAAGGCTAATAGGTTACTGCTTTTTCTTCTCCTTTAAGGTTTGAGGTTTTCCAGTTGAACATGTTAAAGTATAACATGGCTGGACTACAGCAGACTGCAATGCATTGCCATTTTGCCCTGCATTTTGATTTTTGGTGTATTAAGTGGTAGTGCTTAATTTGTCATGGCTTCAGTTTTAATTTTAGCTTATTGAGTGTAAAGGGGCAATAGTATTTTTTGCATTCAGTCTATGGAATGGCAGTGTAATAGCTATATCAAGGAAGTATCAGTGAGCACAAATACGTAATTTTAGCATGGATACTCTCATGTTGACATAGTGACAGCCATAACTCACTGGAAGGACCTAACTCTCATAGCGTGACAGGAGATGGATACCATTTCACGTAATTTGGGTAACTAATGGGACACTACAGTGGAGGTTTTTTTAGCTTATTGGATTGTTTAAAAAAGTTTAAGTCCCTCATCCTACAAGGAAGCTGGGTTATCTATATACTAGTTATGTAGGCTTACACGATTGATGACCCTTAAGTATGTGTGCTTTTCATTCATAATTGGCAGCTTTGAAATAAAAGCTTAATTTTCCTTTATGCCGACAGTTGGGTGGTGAGCTGCAAAGACAAATTGACTATATATTTTCTTTTATTTTTCTCTTTTAATGACATTAGTAATGCTAACAGGTGAAGGGGAAAGCATATGAAAGTCATGTGCTGTAGTGGATAGCAATAGCTCAACCAGACGACCTACAGTAGCACTGCAAGAGGAGGGGGGAATGGAGGTAAGGCCAGTGGTTGGAGTGGACTTATTACTGGCTCTGTCATAATTAATTCACTTGATAATGCTGTGACAGGTGGCTTATCTCCATCCAATTAGGGGATTTATAGGTTCATAGGTTCGTACTAGGCTATTGGCCCTATGGCCTATATAGGCCTAGCCAAAAAGGTACCCTGGCTTTTGCCACCCAAGAAAATTATTTTCCTGTGTCCCTGTCGAACATATCCACAGAAGTGATCCCTGGGGTGAATTTCCTATTCCCCATCCAATCATCAAGATTTTTCTTGAAGAGTGCTAATGAGGAGCTTTGTTTGATATAGACAAGTAGTTTGTTCCAGAGTATGGGAAGTCTCTGGGACAGGAATCCATCCCTCCAGCATGTTCTGTTTATTGTGGTGACAAGGTTTAGGTCCCTAGAGCGTGTAGCTTGGAGGGATTGGGATTTCTTTAAGTGGAGCATATCAAACAGCTCTGGGTTTGACATAGCTTTGTATGTTAGGCAGAGATTGCCTCTGAGTAGGCGATATGCAATGGAGTAAAGCTGGAGTTTTTTAAGACAGTCTGTGTAGGGCATCTGTTTGAGGCCAGTAATCCTCTTTGTGAGGTATTTCTGCAGCCTTTCCAGATGTTGTAGATGTCTTGTGAGGTACATACCAAAAAGGGCATTGTACTCTATAATGTGTCTAATGAGTGATGAGTAGAGGGGAACAAACCTCTTTTTTCCTGGATGAGAAACCTTTTATGATGAGGTGTGCCACGTAGAAGGATTTCCTGGCTACTGTGGTGATGTGATTATCAAAGTAGAGACTACTGTCCACATGTGTCCCAAGGTCTCTTATCACACTTTCGGTGTTAAGTAGACTACCGCCTATGTGGTAGTTCATGTGCACAGAGTTTTTACCAAAAAGGATGGCAATGCACTTTTTGGCATTAAGCTTGAGGCCATGGCTTTGACACCAGGCATCTGTCTCAGTGAGGCCCTTTTGTAGGATGTCCACATCATTAGGAGTTTCGATTATGGCTCCTAGTTTGCATCTGTGAACTTCATTAGCCAAAACCTTCTGTGTTAGCCTGCACTTCAGAGAAGTGGATACCAAACAGGAGAGGACCCAGGACTGAACCCTGTGGTACTCCACTTGTCACTGGTCTGAAGTCAGATTTAGAGTCTGCTACTTTCACAGTGTGGGTTCTGTCAGTGAGCCAGTTGGCAACCCATCTTGTGACATAGGGATTTATACCTTGTTTAGTGAGGTTTATCAATAATTCCATAGTGGGGGATGATGTCGAAAGCCTTAGCGAGATCTAGATAGGCTGTGTGAACCACCTTCCCTCATATATGGCTTTGGTGACTGCTTCAAAGAAGTCTGTCAGGTTTAGGAGACATGATCTGCCTTTTACAAACCCAAACTGGGTGGAGTCCAGAGTTTGGAGATTACCAATGTCTTTGTTTATACGTTACATGTTGATACATTCCATGGCCTTGCAGACCAGGCTCGTCAGGCTAATGGGGCGGTAGTTCTCAGGGTCCGTGGTGGATCCCCCTGTGTGGAGTGGGATAACCATCGCTGTGTGCCATTCAGTGGGTACAAAGCATGAGGTGAGGCTATGACTGAACATGGTACTTAGGTGGGGTGCATGTTTGTTCTGTAGTTCATGTAGAATGCAGCCTGGGATGTTGTCAAGTCCTATGGATGCTGTGTTCTTGGCTTTGGAGAGCGTGGTTTTTACCTGTGCAGCTGTAATTATAGGAACTTAGGATTCTTCCGGTATAGAGATGGGACCTTTAGGGGTTGAGAGGGGGGAGTTATCACTGAACCTATCTGCCAGGATGTTGGCAATATTAGTTGGTTCTGTATATTTAGTGCCATTGTGCTGTAACTCAGAGCAGATCTGAGTGTTGTCATTGAGATTCTTGACACAGCTATAGAATGCTTTGTGGTTGTCTTTGGAAACAGTGATGATTTTGTTTCCGTAACTAGCTTTGGAGGATTTTATGAGGGATCTCAGCTTCTTACTGAGGCTGACCAGGGAGTTCCTCCAATCATGGGATTTTACTCTTTTTTGCAGCAGTTTCTTTCTTCTGTTGTAGAGTTTGTTTATGGCAGGGGACCACCAGACTGGCTTCCTTTTTTTTTTGGAGGATAGCATCTTGGTTCTGTTAGGGATAGCACAATCCATGCACTCGCGTAAGTGCTTATAAGGTGCATTTGTGTAGGATTCTGCAGTCATACCTCTATTGTCCATCTGCATGGGTGTCGTGAAGTTTTCCACTTCTGTCTTAAGAAGCATGAAGTTGGCTTTGGAGAAATTTTTTACGGTGGTTTCCCTAACGGGGGGTGGGGTGGGGTGGGGTGGGATGTGGATGTCTAGGGTGATTAGCTTATGGTCTGATCTGGCCAACGAGGAACTTACCTCTGGTGTGGAACACCGGTCGCCCATGTTGGTAATGACAAGGTCTAGGATATTGCTGCCCCTGGTGGGGGTGTGGATAAGTTGATCCAAAGCACTGGAATTTATGAATTCCATAAAAAGTACAGTTTTGTACCTACCATAAATGTAGATGTTCGAGTGTTCACCCTGCTGCAGTCATTACACTTGGGTTATCCTGTCGTCAGGCGGTCCCGCAGTCGGCCGGATTTCCAAAGTCTTGGTCCAATGTCGGTTGCTGTCACTTCATCCCTGACGTCAGTGCGCCAGGGGTACATATATTGCAACCGACGCCATTTTCTTCAGTTTTTCTTGCCCCAGATGTCAGGTGCCCCCAAAAAGGTGATCCAAATTAGTACCAAAAGGTGGGAACACTGTACAAACACAAAATCCCTTCAGCTAAAAACAAATACATCAGTAAGGCCTACAAAGATTTAGCCAGTAAATCAGAGGGGTTGGAGGGAGGGTAACCTGGACTGCAGCAGGGTGAACACTCGAACATCTACATTTACGGTAGGTACAAAACTGTACTATGTTCATCGTGTTACCCTGCTGCAGTCATTACACTTGGGTTGAGTCCCAAAGCTAAGGTAGGGTGGAGGCATCATAGAGGGTTAGTGGAGGCAATGAGGCCCTGCAGAACTGCAGTGGCAAAGCCTGCCCTGGACTAAGAATAAAGAGGTAAGTGATAGTGTTTGGTGAAGGTGTGCACAGAACTCCAAGTTGCAGCTTCTAAGATTTCTTTGGTAGGAACCCCCCTGAGAAAGGCTGTAGAGGTAGATGTTGCCCTGGTAGAGTGGGATCTAATGGTAGGAGGAACTGGTTTCCCATGATGGGTATAGCAGAATCGGATGCAATGGCCTATCCATTTAGAAATGGTTTGCTTGGATATGGCCCTCCCTTGAGAAGCTGTAGCATAGGAAACAAAGAGCTGGTCAGTTTTTCTGAAAGCCTTAGTTTTATCCAAGTAGTAACGAAGCTGCCTGTGAATGTCCAAGGAATGCAGGAGTCTCTCACCTTTGTTCTGTGGGTTTGGGTAGAAAGTGGGTAGGTGGATGGTTTGATTTAGAGCTACATTGGAAACCACCTTAGGCATGAAGGAAGGATTAGTTCGTAGAGAAACTCTGTCTTGATGAAAAATGAGGAAAGGTTCCACTGCCATAAGTGCCTGCAATTCTGAAACTCTCCTAGCAGAAGTTATTGCCAGGAGCAGGGCAGTCTTCCAAGATAGGAACTGAAGGTCTGCAGAAAAAGCTGGTTCAAAGGGAGGTAGCGTTAGTTTTCCCAGAACAAAGTTGAGGTCCCATGTTGGTGTAGGAGCTCTTCTAGGTGGTCTAATGTTTTTTGCCCCTCTGAGGAACTGCCTTAGAAGAGGATTTGAAAATAAAGGTGGATTCGTGTCATAGTGAGCTGAAATAGCTGAAGCATGGATTTTAATTGAGGAGAAGGAAAGTCCTTTATGCAACATCTCAGCTAAATACTGCAGAATGTGAGGCATATGAGGCTGAGCTGTGTCTTGGCCTTTAGCTTGGTTCCAAGCAGAAAACCTTTTCCATTTGTCTGAGTAAGCCTTCCTGGTGCTTGGCCTCCTGGCTTCTAGAATAACATCCAGTACTGCTTGTGAAAGAGGGGCTGGTTGGATGCTTAATTGATTTGCCATGCAGCCAGGTTTAAGGTTTTGATCTGGCTGTGTAGAATCTGGTTGTCTTGCTGCGTGAGCAAATGAGGTATTTGAGGCAATATCCATGGTGGGCTGTGAGCCATATTCTTCAATAGCGGGTACCAGTGCTGGCGTGGCCAGTCTGGGGCTATGAGAATCATTCGAGGTTTCTCCTTTTTGACCTTCAAAAGAACCTTTGTGAGAAGAGGTAATGAAGGAAAGGCATATGCTGTCAGGTTTTTCCAACTGAAAGAGAGAGCGTCCACTTTCCAAGCTTGATGGTGGAATGTCCTTGTACAAAATTTTGTCAGCTGGTAGTTTTGAGGACTGGCAAACAGGTCTATATTTGGTAGAACCCATCTTTGAGTTATCATTGTAAATATTTGTGGGTCTAGCTTCCACTCGTGGGGATCTTTGATGTTTCTGCTTAGGTCGTCTGCCAATGTGTTTTTCTGTCCTGGCAGGAATTGAGCTTGTAACTGGACTTGGTAGGCCAAAGCTGTGTTCCATAAGATTATTGCTTGCCTGCAAAGAGGGTAGGAATGTGTGTCCACTTGTTTGTTTATGTACCACATTACTGTGGTGTTGTCCATCTTTATTGCAAGTTGTCCAGGCTGTAGTAGATCCTTGAAGGCTGTCAGAGCTTTCTGTACAGCTAGCATCTCTTTTTGGTTTATGTGCAGTTTTCTTTGTTCTGCAGTCCATAGGCCTTGAATGCATTGCCCTGCCATGTGTGCCCCCCAGGCATAGTCTGAAGCATCTGTTGTGATAGTTTGCCTGGGTGGGGGCAAGGTGAAAGGCTGACCCTTGTTGAGGTGACATGCCTGTGCCCACCATAGAAATTCCTGTTGAAGGCAGGGAATGAGAGATATCACTGTGTCCAAGCTGTGGCTGTATTGAGACCATACGCTTTTTAGGTACCACTGTAATTTCCTCATATGCAGTTTTGCAAATGGTATTATCAGAATGCAAGATGCCATGAAGGCCAAAGCCTGCAGAATTTTTCTTGCAGTTAATTGGGTCTTTGTTGCCATTGCCTTGAAATATTGAGTCAGTTGTAATTGCTTGTCTGGTGTAAGATAAGCCTTCTGGCCATTGTGTCCAAGCTGGCACCCAGGAATGTCATTTTTTGTGAGGGTACTAGTTTTGACTTCTTTTCGTTTACTGTGTACCCCAGACAATTCAGTAGATGCTTCACAAAAGCCAGATGTTGTAAGAGAATGTCTTTTCTTTCTGCTTGGATGAGGCAGTCGTCCAGGTATGGATATATTTGAATTCCTCTTTGTCTGCAGTATGCAATTACTGGTGCCAGGCATTTTGTGAATACTCTGGGCGCAGTAGATAAGCCAAAGGGCAGTGCAGAGAATTGATAATGGGTTGAACCTGCAATGAAACGGAGGTATCTTCTGCAACTTTGTCTGATAGGGACATGCAGGTATGCCTCCTTGAGGTCCAACGTTACCAGCCATGCTTCCTTGCCCAACATGGGAAGTAGCTGCTGTAGTGTTAGCATCTTGAATTTAGGAACTTGTAAGAAAGTGTTTAGAATTGAAAGGTCCAGAATTGGTCTCCAAGCATTCTCTTTTCTGGGTACTAGGAAGAGTCTTGAGTAAAATCCTTGGCCTTGCTCTTGAGTTGGTACCCTTTGAATGGCTCTCATGGCCATGAGAGCTGTAATTTGTTTTTGAGCCTCTGCCCTTTGATTTTGTAGCAGGTTTGGCATTCCTCTTTTTATTGGCAAGGTGTGAAAGTGGAATCTGTATCCTCGTAAAATTATGTCTAGTACCCATTTGTCCTTTGTGACCATGTGCCAGTTGTCTGCAGATAGTGCTAGCTTTCCCCCCAGGGGGGCTGACAAAAGAGCTTTGTTTGGCCAGCTGAGGCGCAAGTCATTGAGTTTGCCTTCTGGTGGGTTGAGACCTGTCTTCTCCTCCCTTCTGGGCTGGAGTGCCCCATTGGCGAGGTTTATACTGAGCTTGTGGTTGTCCTCTGCCCCTTGGGCACCTGTATTTACTCCTCTGAGGCCTGTCAGTGGCTGGAAAGGACCAATTTTTTTGTTGGCCAGTTTCTGCTGAAGCGAGGGGGTTGTACTTGTAGGAAATCTTTGACTGTCTGCATTGATTTTGCCTTATCTTCCATTTTCTTTAAAACTTCTTCTGCTTTAACACCAAAAAGAACATCTTGCTGTAAGGGAGCATCTAGTAGTTTTGCTTTAACATGATCAGGCAGACTTTGTTCCTTTAACCAGGCATGCCTACGTATAACTGATCCAGTGACAGCTGCTCTGCAGGAGGCCTCTAAAGAATCAAACCCACATTGCAAGATATGTTTGCCCACCTGCTCGGTGGTGTGCAACAAATCCTGTACTTCTTTCAATTCAGATTGTTGAGGGAGGGTGGTTATCTTTGTTTTAACTGAGAGATCAGAAATTGCTGGTACTTAAGCATATGAAATTGACAGTTTAGAGCTCTCATAGCTAATGTGGCTGAGGTGTAAACCTTTTTCCCCCATCTGTCTAGTGCTCTTGAATCCCTTTCAGAAGGTACTGGATTTTTAGCCATGGAAGCCTTAGCCCCCTTGGGACCCTGGGAGATAGTCTCTGGGTCAGCTACTGGGCTTTTGTAAAGAAATTTGTGGGAATCAGGTACTCTGTAGTATCTGTCAGGCTTGGCCGGGGCAGGAGGCAGAGAGTCAGGGTTGAAACTGGATTCTAAATAGACATCATCCACAATGTCCAAAACAGGAGGGATGGCTGTGTTGGGGGAGTAAAAGAAACTCTCTGAGCCTTTTCTTGGAATCAGAGTAATCCTGACCTTCCCAGTGAAAATGTTCCCTCATAGTGTGTAAAGTTTCCCCAAAAGAGTAATCTTCTGGAGGGGAAGCTGAGGGAATAGAGTCCTCAGCATCAGAATCTTCATAAGGAGAGAAGGAATAGTCTTGGTCCTCAGAGGAATCCGAAGAAATAGACAGTTGTTCAGAGGAAGCAGATTCTTCCTCTTGTCTAGGCCTTTTGTCAGGAGGAGGCTGAGAACCCCTGATAAGAGAGATCAAATCTTCAGCCATCGTGAGCATCTGTTTCTTAGGCATAGGGCCTTGAACAGGAGACTGAAGTGAAGCCTTTTTCGGTTTGGAAGGAGTCTTCGACTTGGAAAACATTTTGACTGCAAGAGTCGTTGGTCTGAAAATGCCTTCAGAAACCGATGGCGTTTCAGAAGCACCGACGTTCTTGGAAGGTAAATCGTCGGTAGGGCCTGAAGTAAAAGGCTGCGTCGGCCTAGTACATTCCGTCAAAATATCTGTAGCGGTCTCACTTTCTAGAACTGCGGTAGTCAGAGGCTGCGTCGGAGCCTCACTGATAACCGGAGAACCGAGGCCTCAGAATCGGGCTTAGGCCTGGGCTGTCGATCCTTATACTTGCACTTTTTGTGCACGCTGGTAGTCGGTAGCTCCGACGGCATGTTATAATTAAATTTTCTGCCAAAAAAGTGTCGTGTGAAATCAAATCGTCTTTTAATAGTACGTTTATTAAATCTAGCACAAAAATGAAAAGAAGTGACGTCGTGATCAGGGCCTAGGCAAGGTATGCAATAAGAATGAAAATCCTTATGAGGTATTTGCTTCCCACAAGAAATACAATTGTTAACTTTTTCTGACATCGGTCTGAGGCTAGAAAAGTTTCCCGAACGGGGTACTTAGCTTTATAGAAGACTTCGGTCTGAAATTCGAATTCGAAAATCTCAGGAGTCGGCCGACCGGCACCTGTGAACTGCTTCTGCTTTGGGCACCGAGCGGCAAGAAAGACTGGAGAAAATGGCGTCGGTTGCAATATATGTACCCCTGGTGCACTGATGTCAGGGATGAGGTGACAGTAACCGACGTCGGACCAAGACTTTGGAAATCCGGCCGACTGCAGGACCGCCTGACGACAGGATAACCCAAGTGTAATGACTGCAGCAGGGTAACACGATAAACATCGTTGAGCAAAGGAGTTGGTACATGAGTAGTTTTCTCAGTTAATGGTGGGGTAGTTGAAATCACCCATTAGTAGGGTGTTAGATTGTACCCTAATATTTTTCAGTGTATCAAGAAATGAGGAGTGGGAATCCTGGGGCATGGTGGGGGATCTGTAGCAAGCTACAATTTGGATTGTGGTCTTGCCCAGAGTTAGTTGCACTTGGATAATCTCATATGCATTATGCTGAGCAACTAGCCTGGAGGTGTGGATATCCTTAATGAATATGGACATGCCTCTGCCTTTAGTGTTTCGGTCCAGGTTAGGTGGCCATAAAGGTGTGGTATGAATTATAGCCTGGTAATGCAGAGGTGCTCTCAGGAGCCTTGAACCAGATCTCTGTCACTGCACAGATGTTGATGTTCTCCATTTTAAGGAGTGCCTCAAGTGAGTGCATTTTGAGGTTTAGACTTCTAGCACTGAATAGCATTACCTTCAGATGTTGCTTGCTTGTACGGTGGTGAATTTGCCATTTGAACCTTGCCTAAAAAAGGCACTATAGGGTTGGCAAGAGCCTTAGCCAGTATCCAGAATCCTAAGGGCGACAGGTGCAGGCCATCTCTGGCAAAGCATCATGGTCTGTCATTCATGTCATCCCAGGCAGACAGATACTGGATCCCCTTAGAATGACACCAGAAGCTTAGCCAAATGTTGAAGTCAATCATTTTGTCCTTGTACTGTGGTATCATTCTGGGTGGTGGGAGGATGCCACTCAGGGCTAGGGTCATACCTGCCTGGGGTACAAGATTGAAGAGCTCCTCCATGTCTCTTTTCATGTAGTCCAGGGAGGTACATCTCAGGCCATTCACACCAACATGGACATGTAGAGTGATCTGAGTGCATGCATTATATGGAGGATCCTGGCACCCAACAGGCAGCTGACTAACTTTCTCCTTGTTTAGCCTGGTGAGTGGGACATCAGTGTGCCTGACTACAGTGTCACCTATGACTAGAGTGTTGGGTACTTTGTTATGCCTTATGGGCTATGGTTGGGTGGCACACTGAGTTTGTGGGCTATGTGTCATTTGGGCTGTGTTGGGGGGGTGGTGGAGGTTGCTTGCGTTTCTGCTTTGGAGGTCTCTGTTGCTTGGGCAGATTTTTATTGTGAGTATCCATGAATGTAGGTATGTGTTTTGTGTTTCTATGAGTGTGTTTTGGTGGTGTAGGATTTGAGGGACTATGTGATGAGTGTGGTGTGGTGCAAGTGTTTACCTTCTCCTCTTGACTGTCTAGTCCAGTCTTGGGTGAAGAGAGATTTGCTTCCAGTTTGGCTATATAAGTGCATCTCTCACAGGTTGTAGTGTTGGGTGGTAGGAGGATAGGGTTTTCTGTGTACATGAGGCAGTTGCTGCATTGCCCCAGGATGCCCAGATTCATCAGGTAGACAGGAGAAAATACCGGGAGCTGACCCATAGACATGCCTGGATAAGTGCTTATTTATTAAGTACTAAAAACTGTTTTCCTCTAGACAAGTGAGGGGAAAGACAATGAACATTTTTCCTCTTTTAAATACGTTAAGGTTATACCAATTATTCACAAAGGTTAATTTGTTTGCAAAAATGTTAGTGCATTTAAGGTTGTGCTTCATCTTCACTGGTTCAAAGGTTTTTCTTTTATAACTTCACCATATCTCATGTTCAGAGGTTTTTGTCTTATAATGTCACCATATCTCATGTTCAGAGGTTTTTGTTTTATAATGTCACCATATCTTGTGTTCACAGGTTTTTGTTTTATAACTTCATCATATCTCGTGTTCACAGGTTTTTGTCTTATAATGTCACCATATCTCATGTTCAGAGGTTTTTGTCATAATGTCACCATATCTCATGTTCAGAGGTTTTTGTTTTATAATGTCACCATATCTTGTGTTCACAGGTTTTTGTTTTATAACTTCATCATATCTCGTGTTCACAGGTTTTTGTTTTATAATGTCACCATATCTTGTGTTCACAGGTTTTTGTTTTACAACTTCATCACATCTCATCTTCACAGGTTTTTATTTTATAACATCACCATATATTGTATTCACAGGGTTTTGTTTTATAACTTTTTATATCTCGTGTTCACAGGTTTTTGTTTTATAACATCACCATATCTTGTATTCACAGGGTTTTGTTTTATAACTTCATTATATCTCGTGTTCACAGGTTTTTGTTTTATAACATCACCATATCTTGTGTTCACAGGGTTTTGTTTTATAACTTTTTTATATCTCGTGTTCACAGGCTTTTGTTTTATAACATCACTATATCTTGTGTTCATGGGGTTTTGTTTTATAACTTCATTATATCTCGTGTTCAGAGGTTTTTGTTTTATAACATCACCATATCTCATGTTCACAGGGTTTTGTTTTATAACTTCATTATATCTCGTGTTCACAGGTTTTTGTTTTATAACATCACCATACCTTGTATTCACAGGTTTTTGTTTTATAACATCACCATATCTTGTATTCACAGGTTTGTTTTATAACATCACCATATCTTGTATTCACAGGTTTGTTTTATAACATCACCATATCTCATGTTCACAGGATTTTGTTTTATAACTTCATTATATCTCGTGTTCACAGGTTTTTGTTTTATAACATCACTATATCTCGTGTTCACGGGTTTTGTTTTATAACATCACCATATCTCGTGTTCACAGGTTTTTGTTTTATAACATCACTGTATCTCGTGAAGGTACGAGCAGCAGTGTACTCCAGGTAGTCAGGGGCAAGACAGTCTGGAAGGAGGTTTGCCCACTACTCCAGCTGATCATCTTTTAATGTGCTTGACAATCACTGCATAACTGCAACTTTTTTTAAACGGTATGATGAAGTTAATGTCATGGAATGCCAACAGGATAACCAGTTCTGTCAAAACTGAGAAATCTTTTGTCTATTTAACAAAACAAAATCACTAATATTATTTTGCTCCAAGACCCACATTTAAACCAATTGGAACACAACAAACTCAAAATGCCAGGTTCCAAGATAGGAGGCTATGCATCACCCCAAAGATAGACAAAGAGGGGTAGTTATCTTAAAATTGTATTTATTTATCCAAAGCCGAAAGACAGTTTTATTTATTCATTTAACATTTGTTTACCAGGAAAGTCCGACTTGGAACGAACCAATTTTCAGTGGAGGCCTGGGAAGAAATGCTCCAGATGCATGTCTTTGTAACATGGGAGGAAACCGGAGCACCCAGAGGAAACCCACACAAACACAGGCAGGACATGCAGACTTCACAGAGAAGGCACCTCAGCTGAGAATCAAACCAGAGAACTGGTAATAAATATAATTTGATCATAGATGATGAAAAATTGGATGCCTCAGAGAGGTAATTTTCCCTTTGGCTCTCTAGTTTATTTAACCTTTTCACTGTAACATGTCACACATATGATTCCCCTGGTGACACCTGGATGGACCTTGCTGTTGGCCCATGGGATAGATACAAACAAGGAGATAAACAACCTGTGCCTGTGAACTAGTCGTAAATAGTGATACAGTTTATTAAGATTATAATCTAGTAACCGAAGGTATATGAAGTTGTCAGTATGGCCACTAAAAATAAAAACTCATTCAGATACTACATAGATCACTGAGGTAGCTGATGTATACAGTTCTTGTGTAAATAGTTCTCTGTGTGAAATCATTATTTTATTGTTTTTTTGTTAATATGTTCTGTAAAAGTTCATGTCAGATTGTCACTGGACTCTTGTGCACACTTTTACCCAATAAATGCTATCTTGTTTGTAAATAAAAACATGTACACATGAGAAAATATCTGAAATGTAAATTTTTTGTGTTTTTTTTTTTAATTTGAGTGCATAATACTGCCCAGAGATACTAGACCCCAGTTTGTATGGGGTTTTACCTATGTAAAATGCATCACAGCTCAAACACGTGGTGCAATAAAATAAATTTGTATTATTATAATCAAAATGAGACCTAACAACAAGTACTGTAGTCTAAGTCTATCAACAATTAGGACCAGAACTGATTAAAAAAAAAAAAAAAAAAGATTAGGGCCAGAACTGATGTATCCACACCACTGACATATAATGCATTGAAATATATCTTTTTCATGGGTTCATAGGTGTTTACTAGGCTAACAACCACAAGGGCCTTTCTAAGCCTAGCCATGCATTCCAAATCTCTGACAAGTTCTGATACCCTTGATAAGTGTAAGCAGGAGCTTGGGAGATGAAACATTTACAAGCTAGGACCTGGGAGATGAACCATATACAGGTTGCCTGTGTCCATTAGAGACGTAGGTGCCAAACCAGGGATGAATTTCCTCATCCAATTGTCCAGGTTGCACTTGAATTGGGTTAGGGAGGAACTCTGCTTCATATGGATGGGGAGCCTGTTCCAGAGACGGGGTAATCTCTGGGATACATACCTGTCTCTCCAGCAGGTCCTATTTATATCACAGGCAAAGCTTAAGTCTTTAGAACAGATAATTCTGGTGCTGTTTGTTTTGTGGATATGCAGGAGGTCCATCAAAGTGGGGTCTAACAATGCCCTGTATGTCAGGCATAGATTTCCCCTCAAAAGCCTGTAGGAGACAGAATACAGGGATAGAGCCTTGAGGTGATCTGCATTGGACATTTTACTTAAGCCCTGTATTATTTTAGTGAGGAACCTCTGGTGACATTCCAATTGTTGGATATGCCTAGTTAGGTACTTACCAAAGGGAACACTGTACTCAATGATAGGTCTGATGAATGCTGAATACAGTAGAACAATGACTTCCTCAGACCTAGATGCCATACCTTTGTTTGCAAGTTGCACAACATAGAATGATTTCCTCACTACTGTAGACATGTGATGATCAAAGGCTAGATTACTATTTATGTGTGTCCCTAAATCCCTGACTACTGGGTCAACTCTAAGGGGTGTGTTATCAATATGATAGTTACCAGGGACAGATGACTTCCTGAAGGATACTATTATGCATTTCATGGCATTTAGTTTTAGTCTGTGGCTTTGGCACCAGTTGTTTGTCTTTGTCAGCCCTCCTTGAGAACATTTGTGTCAACATGGGATTCAATGAAAGCTCCTAATTTGCAGTCATCTGCAGATTTAGTCTGCCAGAAACTACTGGCATTGGCCTTGACTTCAGGGAAGTAAATGCCAAAAAGGAGTTGTTCAAGGACTGATCCCTGAGGGACTCCATTTGTGATTATTGGCATCTTTGTAGAGGTGGATTCTCCAGTTCTAACTTCCTGGGTCCTGTCTATAAGCCATTTGGCTATCCACCTGGTGACATATGGGTTTGTACCTTACCTTTTGAGTTTGTCAACAATGCTCAAGTGGGGTATTGTGTCAAATGCTTGGCCAGGTCAAGGCAGGCAGTGTGAACCATTTTGCCCTCATCCATTGCTTTGGTAACCTTCTCAATGAAGTCCACCAGGTTGAGAAGGCATGCCCTGCCCTTGACGAAGCCAAACTTGGTTGGGTCCAGTGTCTGGAGGTTTACTATATCACTACTGATCATTTCCATGATAATTCTTTCCTTAAATTTACATATAAGACTAGTGAGACTTATGGGTCTGTAATTTCCAGTGTCAGTAGATGGCCCACCTTTGTGCAGATGGATGACTGTTGCTGTTCTCCATTCATGCAGCAGAAAGCCTGTTTGGAGGCTATAGTTAAACAGCAGTTCCGGAGGCCCTAATAAGTCATGTTTCATGCTATTTAGCAGGCATCCTGGGATATTGTCTGGGCAATTCCAGAGGCCCTGATAGGTCATGTTTTGTGCTATTTAGAAGGCATCCTGGGCCCATTGATGCAGTGTTCTTGGCCTTAGAGAGAGCATTCAGGACCTGTTCCTTAGTGACAGCAGGGAAGGTTGAAGGGGAGAGAAGGGTAAAGTTGGAGCTGAATTTATTGGCCAGTAGGTTTGCTATATCTTCTGGCTCAGTAGAGGTGGCTCCATTTACAATGAGTTCTGCACACAATTGTGTATTGCCTTTGAGGTTGCAGACATAGCTAAAGAATGCCTAGTGGTTGTCCTTGGCCTGGGAGGCCAGAATCACCTCAAATTTGGATTTGCAAGAAATATTTTGTACTGAATTATTTTGTTATAACAAAGCCTTAAGGTTATCTCCAGTCTTCTTATCTATAAAGATAAGACCTATCTTATCTATTAAGATTAGACCTATCACTTGTAAAATCTCTATATGTCCCAAAAATATTTTCCAGTTGTCTCTCATTACTTGTTTAAGGGACTTATTATGAACATTGTAGGTGATAGGAAAGGCTAAAGGCTAAGTGAAATTTAAAAATACTAAGTGAAATTTATTTTTATTTTCATTTATATTTACACTTTCAACATTCCTACTTTGTACTTGGGTTAATTTTTCTTCATTTTGTTATCATTAACTAGAAAAGTGAATGCAATATGCATTTATTGCCTATAACATTTTCTAAGGATTTATTTGTTGCACCACGTTTGAGCTGTGAAGTATTTGTCATTGGTAAAACCAATGACCAGATTCAATAAAGCCTACGTGCTCTGTTTACGCCATGTGCATGTAGAGACAGCACATTGTTTTGGATTCAGTAAGTGTCTCTACATGGTGTGTAGAGCCACGCACAGTGCGCAAAGAAGGTAAACGCCATGGCATGCAAATTACAGCATAAGCAGCTGAATTGCATGCTAATCAACCAATCCAAGATGGAGGAGCTATTCAAGAAGCTATAAAGCAACCATGTAGACTCAGTGCTGGTTTTTCCTGCGAATTCCAAAACCTATTGGAATACAGCTATGTAAAAGAGTCTACAGAGAAACAATGTTAGGAGCTGCTGTTGCCTTAATTCATGTGTATGTGCAACAGGCTGACATCTGTGTTGCTGCTGCTGCTAATAGACCAGGGACATGAAGGAGAAGAATTTTTAGACCCCTGGTAAGTTATCACAACCTACATGATGTGAAAATTGCAGACCGCTACAGGGTGGATAGAGACACAGTACAGGAACTCTGCAACCTCTGTTGTCCTCAACTCAGAGCCAGAGCAAACCAAGAAGAACCCATCCCAGTGGATAGAAAGGTATATGTATCATTTAGCATCTTAGCTACAGGTACCTTTCAGAGACCATCGAGAGACATGCTGGGTGGTGTCACAGGCATCAGCATCCAGGATCCTCCATCAATTCTTAAATGCCATGCTTCAACATGCTAATGACAACATATATTTTCCCTGTACTTCTAAGGATAGGGCCAGAAATATGCAGGAGTTCTACCCTGTTCACACTACCCTAAAGTACTGGGTGCCATAGACTGTACACATATAGAAATTAAGGCACCATCTGTGGAACAGGGAAGGCTCTACATTAACAGAAAGGACTTCTACTCTATTAGCTGCCAAGTTGTGTGTAATGCCAAGGGAATCATTTTCAATGTATGTGCAGGCAACACTGGCAGTTACTATGACTCACATATCTGGCACACCTCCCAACTATATCAGATGTTTACATGGGGGGATATCTCACACGGTCATTTACTGCAGGATGCAGGCTATGCACTGGAACCATGGCTGATGACACCCATCAGAAATGCTCACACCCGCTGAAAAATGCCATAATGAGGCACATGCTCAAACCAGAAATATCACAGTGCATGTGTTTGGGTTGTAGAAGAAATGGTCCTGGTGTCTAGATACATCTGAGGGAGCCCTGCAGTACAATCCACATACATGTACTGAAATATTCACAGTTTGTGCAATGCTACACAACATCACCCTGAGAAAACAGCTTCAGCAGGATCAGCAAGAGGAAGGGGCACACATCCCACCAACAATGGAAAGTTCACCACAGCCATATGCAGGTGAGGAGTCAGAGGGGGAAGCAGCAGCAGCTGTGAGTGTTGGCAGACATAGGTGTGCTGAATATGCCCTCACATTGGCTAAGAGACAATGCATAGCACACTCACTCACCACCTAATGGCCTAAAACTTTCCTCCTACACATATACATACTGTAACATTGATGCCAGGCAACTCTCATAACCTTTACCTCCCCATGTATTGGCTGTGTACTGCTTACATCAGACACAGTCAGCCCTGAACTAAAACTGTTGCAACTGCTGGATTTCCAAGGTAAGTGCTGAATCTGGAGTGCATTTTGTAATAACATGAATGACTGGCATATCCTTGCATGTTGTTACTTGGTAGTGTAAGCAAGTAAAATGTGGAAGATTTGTACAGAAATGACTTTAACATATGACAGCAGAGGCTTATTTGACTTATACGTGTCCATTATTAAGTAGTAGGCCTCAGGCATCTACGATTCACACAGTCATACCTCTCAAAAGTAGTGATGATCACTGCATACCCTCAGTTTAGCACCATACATTTATACTGGAAAATAATTAATGAGAGAAGTTAGAAAGTAATGATACACGTTGCAGTTTCAGACTTCACGACCCTCACAAGATCAGTAACAATAAAGATGGAAAATTCTGATGTGACCAACTGTCTAACTTTCTAAACACAATATAAGTCAAAGGTACAATTACCAGTTTAACATCACAAATGCAGATATACTAAGCACTATGTCAGCTATGCACCTTGAGCATCAGACACAAAACGTATGTATTTCTGAATCCAAAAGATACAAAACAGGGATATGGCACAATTGTCATCACTTGCACAGGGTGTTGGGGGGCAGGAAGCCTAGGCTGACACAAAAGGTCAGTGAGTGTTTGTGAGTAAGAAAAAGAAGCAGGCAGATATTTGGCTAAAGCAACAAATGGCAAGTGAGACAAAATGAGTTTTAAGCTGAACGGCTGAACTATGTAACTGTTGTGTGTGTGTGTGTCTGTAGGGGTTCTCCAGGTGAAACTGGTGTGTGAGTGTCTGCATGAACACAGCCAAGCTCTGTGCTAGCTCTACATCTTGGTATGTCAGGTGTGAGCCATGAATGGTAGAGGTGGCAGTTCATTGTTGTCATGCTCGACCACAAGCACTGGCTCTTCTTGGAGTTGCACTGGCATGTCCATGCCCACAGTCAGATGCACTGGTATTACCTGAATGTGACTGATGTCTGCTGGATGAGATCCCCTCAGGAGTATGCCCAGGACCATGGCTCCATGGCCTGTCATGTCTGGGTGTGGACATCACACTCACTGACAGAGCAGTGGAAGTACTGCCACTATGGGAGCATGATTGGGCACGGCCATGTTGGCTCACAGCAGATGATGTGGCTGAGTTATGCTCATGAGGATGCCACCCCCCTCCCAGCAGACACTCCATCACAGACACTGCTCATTCCAACATGTCAATCATCAGATCCATTGAATCAGCAACAGGGTGGAGGCAGTCATGCATGTCAGCCTGTGCCACATCTACAACCCTAAACATTTCTCTGGAGCACCTATGGGAATGTGCCTTTGCCTCTCTGATAGCCCTAAACAGACATTGAGTGCCATGGGAAGAGACACCTGGATTAGGTGGAGGATGGACAGCAGGTCTCCTCCAAGCACCCCTAACAACCCTCCTGCATGGCACCTTGCCCACACTTTGGCTACAGCCAGAGTCAACGGGCACTGTTGGTTAGCAAGGTTCCCCAGCAGCTGCAGTCATCAAACACCTGCAGACAGGACTCAGACAGCCAATAATTGAAATAGGATACATTCAATTCATTCTGTTCGGTACTGCGCAAACATGCTAAGCAGCATTGTATGGGGGTTAACACAGAGACCTTAAGAAAATTAGAAAATTAGGGAATGTCATGTAACTCATCCTGTGGAAGCAGGTATACGTGTAGGGCTGGAGTACAGATGGTCCTGGATTCTAGTACAGGGTGTGCATCCTTTTTTTACTGTTATGACCGTCCAGTTTATAGCAATGAACTGAGAAATAGACAAGTGTTATTTCAATATTCTTGTGGCAACAGGTGTAAGAGTAGGTCTGTCATACACATGGTCCTGGGTTTTAATACAGGATATTCCATACACTTTTACTGTTGTTCCACTTCCCATTATATTCACTCTCACTTATATTTTAGATAGTGGAGCTGATACGAATTATATGTATGAGGGATGAAACATTATTGTGTTTTCAAATGTATGACTGAGGGTATATTGTCTATTGTATTTCTGTAAGTATAATTCTGCTATCTGGACTTGTATCGGCTTCACAATTACATAAGACATACACAAGTGGATCTATATCCAATAACCTTGTCAGATCGCACAATATATGTGTAACAGCTCAAACTGTCCCCTGTATTTATGTATGGTTCCAGACTATGTCTGAGCAGCACTTCTTCTGCGGCAAAGATAGAAAATCAGTGCTGTGGAAGAAAATGTTTTGTCCCTTATGCCTACGTTTGAATCCCACAGTGTAAAAATCAATTTTCCTCAGTATATAAAGGCAAAAACAAATGTGTCAGGTCATTATATTTATGCCCTCAGTGCATGTCTGCAAACTTAACTCACCTAACAGTTACCTTCCAATTTCCAGTATATATATTTCTAGGCTACATCAGTAGACACCCCTCAAACTAAGGCCAAGTGTCAGATTAACATTCCAATTTCAATTATTTAATTCCTCCCTGCTTGGCACCGCCACACTCTGATTAACATCAAGCAAATGTGATTGGCATTGTTCCTTGGGTTTGTGCACTACCAGTAAATGCGATAACTGGAACTGGCAGGTAAGCATCACTTTCCATTGCTCTAGTTTGGCTGGTAGATGTGACTGACATTAGAGATGAAGATGCCAAGTTTAGGGTGCAGTGGTGGGGTGCCCATAGGTCCAGGATATTTACTGGACTTCTGGTAAAGCACCACAGCCAAAGACTTCTGCAGGGGGACTATTCTGGCTCCCAGTACAAGTCTCAGGTGTGGAATAGTTTTGGCCAGGCTGTATCCACTGCCATGGATATCCCACTCACAGGAGAGCAAGGTAGGCATAATTTAATGTCCTATGCAGGAGAAAAAGAGATACTCTTAACCACTGATTGCATGAGTTTGAGACTGCGCACATCCCACAGCTGTGTAAGTATGACAATAAAAGAGTACTTGTAAGACTCAGAAAGCTAAATATAGGCAAGATTGTTATACATAATACTCTTCTGTTTTCTTTTCTTTCCCCGCCTCCCACTGAACATGAGTTCAGTTGGCAGGCTCATGTTGTTCGATTGGAGAGATTGAGGGAAACAAGTGGCACGTATGTAACAGAAGAGAAGTGTTAACATAGCTTTAAAAATTAAAGATAGCTGTTTTGATCTTTCATACAGTTGTATCAAATTGAGCATGCACATCCCAGCTGTAAAGGCAAGTACACATGTATTAGTCTGTGGCACAAACCATTTGTAAGAGTCCAATATTAGACTGTAGTTAGAGGTTGTAGGTTCAAATATCACAATTCACAACTATTCAATACTGCTATTTCTTCAATAATATTTACCTTAAATTAAAAATTATCTATGAGTGACACTGCCCTGCTGTGAACTGTACTCTTTATAACTTAAACATGCATATGTGCAATATATGCACATTCAAAGGTTTACTTTCAGCAATCTGTATAGTGTGTATCTGTTAGGATGTACACTTAAATGTTATACTTCTGCATAATGGTTAAGGTGTTTACCTTACAAACCCAAGGCGCAGGGTTTGATTCTCACATGGGTAAATTGGCTACGCTTAAAATGGTCCATAAGGGCAGTTAGCCTAGTACTAATCTATGAAAGTATGAACCTAAAAGAGCTGTATAATTGTGCTAATGCATTGTATGTCACATGTGATGGTAGTAATTTTATCTCTTTTTTCTCTCATCCAACCCTTATCTCTTTTTTATTTTCTATTATGTGTCATCAAAATGTCTCCATGTAATCCATGTGCACCACATCACTAAATTCTACACAACACAGAAAGGTAGACCAGACCCACTGGATCAGCCTTCCCCCACTTCACTGGCTCCAGCATTGATGCCCAGCACTTCTGGAAGCCAACCTGGCAGTACTGCCTTTTCTGCCCCTGCACTATCTGCACCCTCAGGTAGTACTGCCTCAAAAGTTGGTGCAGTGGTACCCTCTGGGAGCAGTGGCAGAGGTGGTGATTTCATCACCAGCAGGGAGATGCCAGGGATGGTGAGTAGGGTTGTGCAATGCACCACTGGTGTATGCCTACACTGGATGGAGATAACTGTCAAAATATGTATTCCAAACAATAAAGGGTCAAGCACAGATCCCTGGTGACAGCTGTACTGGTGCAGTATATGTTCTGTTGGTGAGGCAATTGCTTATCCATCTAGTGAGATAAGGGTTAATTCCTAGTTGGGTGAGCTCTCAATGATACCTGCGTGAGGGATTATGTCCAAACTTTAGGCCAGATCAGGATAGGCAGTATGCACTGTCTTACCTTCATCCAGGCCTATCATACAGAACCAATGGGCTGTGACAACACTACAGATCGCATATTGCATGACACACACCTTCCTGATACAGTTGAATACACACTTCAACACACTCTCCACATAGCTGTGTTCCTACAGAAGGGTGTACGTTAACATGCATCCATCTGAGTTGGCGGGAACAACACTTGATACATGCATGTTTAGACACATGTTGACTCTTCTCATCTGTGAGGTAGATCAACATGTCACCATGGACCTTTTCTAAATGGACAGTAGTAATAACTCAGCTGTGTGAGTTGTCAATGCTACATCATGTCTGTTACATCTGTTAGATGGCCCCAAAGAGGTCATGAAGGGCACACATGATGACAACACTATCATCCTTTTGAACTTGACAAGCCCAAGGCATTTGACACAAATCCATACTGAGTTATTCACTCAACACTGTCACATGTGGCCATAAACACCTATATCACCAAGTGGGGAGACAATTGTATCACATACATTGTGTGTAAATATGTTGAAATGTGTGAAGTAACCTATATCTCAGGTTCAGTAATCAGGTCCATACAACAGTGGTGTCTGCTAGGCCCTTCCCTGTCTATCATTTAAGTCACAGACATCAAGAATGACATATTTATCCTGTGTTCAAACAGCTGTCTGAAGGACTACAGATTGTGGGAAATCATTGACCCCAACTATGATAGTAGTATAATACAGACAGCATCAAAACTTACCAAAGATTGCGGTCACTGCCATGACAACAGCTGTAATGACACAAAAAGATGGAGGGATTTGTTACGTAAGATAAAGAAGCATACAACCCAAGTATAATGTAGACATCACACCCTATAATCAGATCAACAGGTATGTGATCTATGTCCTGGGGTAGATGGTATGTGGAATGTCCACCAGCATGTGGCCACAGTGCTGATTACACCATCATATGTAACACAACTACTGAGTATGTGAAGGACATCCACATCACAGGCCATAATACTTCCATAGTTTACAGCCTTCATCACACCAATAACTGAGTACAATGCACCCTTCTTCATGTACCTCCCTACACATCTTCCAGTGATGTGTAACTGAAGTGTACCACCTTTGTCACAGTGAGCTGTCACACATCATACTGGCCACACATAAGCATTCTTTTTGTGGCATAAACACGACTGTCTGATGCCGTGCAACCCACATCAAGTTGTTACACCAGATGCATGTGTGCTACCTGTTTTGGTGATGCACACAGTACATACATAGGTGTTTGACAACATTAATGGCATGAGTTATATTCTCAACAGTGTGGAATGTGATATATATATATATATATATATATATATATATATATATATATATATATATATATATATATACCATGTACACCAGTAACTAGCCTGTATTGGTCATAATGTTGCATGCAGGTATAGAAGTGTTCTTTCTAACACCTCCAGCAGATGTTTCGGTGCCAGGACAGTGTGTGTTATTACCCTCATGGAGTGTGGATGCATAATAATAATAGTTGTGCAAGTGCGTTTGTGCAGAATAATCTCTGATCACTCTAAACCACGTGTTATGTCAGAGGCAAGGGATTACTGCTTCTATTATTCTGATATTGTCTATGATTGTGCTTTTAATGTTGTCCATGAGTTTTTACCTATCTCCACTTTCTGGAGACCTCTGCTG